>NW_027371197.1:0-29751 GCF_046119375.1 Phyllobates terribilis | reverse complement strand
AATCCTAGCATGATAAAGAAGATTCAAAGAGAGTGAGATGCCAGCTCCTTTCATTCAGTCAGTAGCTTCAAACATTTCTGGTATATGAAAAACATGTTTTTCAATGGCAAAAATCAATGAATATTGTAAATGCACAAACAGTAATATCTCCACATTGCAAGGTGCAATTCTGAAATTTTTTGCTTTTTCCTGCTAATCCTAGCATGATAAAGAATATTCAAAGAGAGTGAGATGCCAGCTCCTTTCATTCAGTCAGTAGCTTCAAACATTTCTGGTATATGAAAAACATGTTTTTCAATGGCAAAAATCAATGAATATTGTAAATGCACAAACAGTAATATCTCCACATTGCACGGTGCAATTCTGAAATTTTTAGCTTTTTCCTGTTAATCCTAGCATGATAAAGAAGATTCAAAGAGAGTGAGATGCCAGCTCCTTTCATTCAGTCAGTAGCTTCAAACATTTCTGGTATATGAAAAACATGTTTTTCAATGGCAAAAATCAATGAATATTGTAAATGCACAAACAGTAATATCTCCACATTGCAAGGTGCAATTCTGAAATTTTTTGCTTTTTCCTGTTAATCCTAGCATGATAAAGAAGATTCAAAGAGAGTGAGATGCCAGCTCCTTTCATTCAGTCAGTAGCTTCAAACATTTCTGGTATATGAAAAACATGTTTTTCAATGGCAAAAATCAATGAATATTGTAAATGCACAAACAGTAATATCTCCACATTGCAAGGTGCAATTCTGAAATTTTTTGCTTTTTCCTGTTAATCCTAGCATGATAAAGAAGATTCAAAGAGAGTGAGATGCCAGCTCCTTTCATTCAGTCAGTAGCTTCAAACATTTCTGGTATATGAAAAACATGTTTTTCAATGGCAAAAATCAATGAATATTGTAAATGCACAAACAGTAATATCTCCACATTGCAAGGTGCAATTCTGAAATTTTTAGCTTTTTCCTGCTAATCCTAGCATGATAAAGAAGATTCAAAGAGAGTGAGATGCCAGCTCCTTTCATTCAGTCAGTAGCTTCAAACATTTCTGGTATATGAAAAACATGTTTTTCAATGGCAAAAATCAATGAATATTGTAAATGCACAAACAGTAATATCTCCACATTGCACGGTGCAATTCTGAAATTTTTAGCTTTTTCCTGTTAATCCTAGCATGATAAAGAAGATTCAAAGAGAGTGAGATGCCAGCTCCTTTCATTCAGTCAGTAGCTTCAAACATTTCTGGTATATGAAAAACATGTTTTTCAATGGCAAAAATCAATGAATATTGTAAATGCACAAACAGTAATATCTCCACATTGCAAGGTGCAATTCTGAAATTTTTTGCTTTTTCCTGCTAATCCTAGCATGATAAAGAAGATTCAAAGAGAGTGAGATGCCAGCTCCTTTCATTCAGTCAGTAGCTTCAAACATTTCTGGTATATGAAAAACATGTTTTTCAATGGCAAAAATCAATGAATATTGTAAATGCACAAACAGTAATATCTCCACATTGCACGGTGCAATTCTGAAATTTTTAGCTTTTTCCTGTTAATCCTAGCATGATAAAGAAGATTCAAAGAGAGTGAGATGCCAGCTCCTTTCATTCAGTCAGTAGCTTCAAACATTTCTGGTATATGAAAAACATGTTTTTCAATGGCAAAAATCAATGAATATTGTAAATGCACAAACAGTAATATCTCCACATTGCAAGGTGCAATTCTGAAATTTTTTGCTTTTTCCTGTTAATCCTAGCATGATAAAGAAGATTCAAAGAGAGTGAGATGCCAGCTCCTTTCATTCAGTCAGTAGCTTCAAACATTTCTGGTATATGAAAAACATGTTTTTCAATGGCAAAAATCAATGAATATTGTAAATGCACAAACAGTAATATCTCCACATTGCAAGGTGCAATTCTGAAATTTTTTGCTTTTTCCTGCTAATCCTAGCATGATAAAGAAGATTCAAAGAGAGTGAGATGCCAGCTCCTTTCATTCAGTCAGTAGCTTCAAACATTTCTGGTATATGAAAAACATGTTTTTCAATGGCAAAAATCAATGAATATTGTAAATGCACAAACAGTAATATCTCCACATTGCACGGTGCAATTCTGAAATTTTTAGCTTTTTCCTGTTAATCCTAGCATGATAAAAAAGATTCAAAGAGAGTGAGATGCCAGCTCCTTTCATTCAGTCAGTAGCTTCAAACATTTCTGGTATATGAAAAACATGTTTTTCAATGGCAAAAATCAATGAATATTGTAAATGCACAAACAGTAATATCTCCACATTGCACGGTGCAATTCTGAAATTTTTAGCTTTTTCCTGTTAATCCTAGCATGATAAAGAAGATTCAAAGAGAGTGAGATGCCAGCTCCTTTCATTCAGTCATTAGCTTCAAACATTTCTGGTATATGAAAAACATGTTTTTCAATGGCAAAAATCAATGAATATTGTAAATGCACAAACAGTAATATCTCCACATTGCACCGTGCAATTCTGAAATTTTTAGCTTTTTCCTGTTAATCCTAGCATGATAAAGAAGATTCAAAGAGAGTGAGATGCCAGCTCCTTTCATTCAGTCAGTAGCTTCAAACATTTCTGGTATATGAAAAACATGTTTTTCAATGGCAAAATTCAATGAATATTGTAAATGCACAAACAGTAATATCTCCACATTGCAAGGTGCAATTCTGAAATTTTTTGCTTTTTCCTGCTAATCCTAGCATGATAAAGAAGATTCAAAGAGAGTGAGATGCCAGCTCCTTTCATTCAGTCAGTAGCTTCAAACATTTCTGGTATATGAAAAACATGTTTTTCAATGGCAAAAATCAATGAATATTGTAAATGCACAAACAGTAATATCTCCACATTGCACGGTGCAATTCTGAAATTTTTAGCTTTTTCCTGTTAATCCTAGCATGATAAAAAAGATTCAAAGAGAGTGAGATGCCAGCTCCTTTCATTCAGTCAGTAGCTTCAAACATTTCTGGTATATGAAAAACATGTTTTTCAATGGCAAAAATCAATGAATATTGTAAATGCACAAACAGTAATATCTCCACATTGCACGGTGCAATTCTGAAATTTTTAGCTTTTTCCTGTTAATCCTAGCATGATAAAGAAGATTCAAAGAGAGTGAGATGCCAGCTCCTTTCATTCAGTCATTAGCTTCAAACATTTCTGGTATATGAAAAACATGTTTTTCAATGGCAAAAATCAATGAATATTGTAAATGCACAAACAGTAATATCTCCACATTGCACCGTGCAATTCTGAAATTTTTAGCTTTTTCCTGTTAATCCTAGCATGATAAAGAAGATTCAAAGAGAGTGAGATGCCAGCTCCTTTCATTCAGTCAGTAGCTTCAAACATTTCTGGTATATGAAAAACATGTTTTTCAATGGCAAAAATCAATGAATATTGTAAATGCACAAACAGTAATATCTCCACATTGCAAGGTGCAATTCTGAAATTTTTTGCTTTTTCCTGCTAATCCTAGCATGATAAAGAAGATTCAAAGAGAGTGAGATGCCAGCTCCTTTCATTCAGTCAGTAGCTTCAAACATTTCTGGTATATGAAAAACATGTTTTTCAATGGCAAAAATCAATGAATATTGTAAATGCACAAACAGTAATATCTCCACATTGCACGGTGCAATTCTGAAATTTTTAGCTTTTTCCTGTTAATCCTAGCATGATAAAGAAGATTCAAAGAGAGTGAGATGCCAGCTCCTTTCATTCAGTCAGTAGCTTCAAACATTTCTGGTATATGAAAAACATGTTTTTCAATGGCAAAAATCAATGAATATTGTAAATGCACAAACAGTAATATCTCCACATTGCAAGGTGCAATTCTGAAATTTTTTGCTTTTTCCTGTTAATCCTAGCATGATAAAGAAGATTCAAAGAGAGTGAGATGCCAGCTCCTTTCATTCAGTCAGTAGCTTCAAACATTTCTGGTATATGAAAAACATGTTTTTCAATGGCAAAAATCAATGAATATTGTAAATGCACAAACAGTAATATCTCCACATTGCAAGGTGCAATTCTGAAATTTTTTGCTTTTTCCTGCTAATCCTAGCATGATAAAGAAGATTCAAAGAGAGTGAGATGCCAGCTCCTTTCATTCAGTCAGTAGCTTCAAACATTTCTGGTATATGAAAAACATGTTTTTCAATGGCAAAAATCAATGAATATTGTAAATGCACAAACAGTAATATCTCCACATTGCACGGTGCAATTCTGAAATTTTTAGCTTTTTCCTGTTAATCCTAGCATGATAAAGAAGATTCAAAGAGAGTGAGATGCCAGCTCCTTTCATTCAGTCAGTAGCT
The DNA here is from genome assembly GCF_046119375.1 of Phyllobates terribilis. Lineage (NCBI taxonomy): Eukaryota > Metazoa > Chordata > Amphibia > Anura > Dendrobatidae > Phyllobates > Phyllobates terribilis. The sequence goes on along the minus strand of NW_027371197.1, from coordinate 25,416 downwards.
TCAAACATTTCTGGTATATGAAAAACATGTTTTTCAATGGCAAAAATCAATGAATATTGTAAATGCACAAACAGTAATATCTCCACATTGCAAGGTGCAATTCTGAAATTTTTTGCTTTTTCCTGTTAATCCTAGCATGATAAAGAAGATTCAAAGAGAGTGAGATGCCAGCTCCTTTCATTCAGTCAGTAGCTTCAAACATTTCTGGTATATGAAAAACATGTTTTTCAAAGGCAAAAATCAATGAATATTGTAAATGCACAAACAGTAATATCTCCACATTGCAAGGTGCAATTCTGAAATTTTTTGCTTTTTCCTGCTAATCCTAGCATGATAAAGAAGATTCAAAGAGAGTGAGATGCCAGCTCCTTTCATTCAGTCAGTAGCTTCAAACATTTCTGGTATATGAAAAACATGTTTTTCAATGGCAAAAATCAATGAATATTGTAAATGCACAAACAGTAATATCTCCACATTGCACGGTGCAATTCTGAAATTTTTAGCTTTTTCCTGTTAATCCTAGCATGATAAAGAAGATTCAAAGAGAGTGAGATGCCAGCTCCTTTCATTCAGTCAGTAGCTTCAAACATTTCTGGTATATGAAAAACATGTTTTTCAATGGCAAAAATCAATGAATATTGTAAATGCACAAACAGTAATATCTCCACATTGCAAGGTGCAATTCTGAAATTTTTTGCTTTTTCCTGCTAATCCTAGCATGATTAAGAAAATTCAAAGAGAGTGAGATGCCAGCTCCTTTCATTCAGTCAGAAGCTTCAAACATTTCTGGTATATGAAAAACATGTTTTTCAATGGCAAAAATTAATGAATATTGTAAATGCACAAACAGTAATATCTCCACATTGCACGGTGCAATTCTGAAATTTTTAGCTTTTTCCTGTTAATCCTAGCATGATAAAGAAGATTCAAAGAGAGTGAGATGCCAGCTCCTTTCATTCAGTCAGTAGCTTCAAACATTTCTGGTATATGAAAAACATGTTTTTCAATGGCAAAAATCAATGAATATTGTAAATGCACAAACAGTAATATCTCCACATTGCAAGGTGCAATTCTGAAATTTTTTGCTTTTTCCTGCTAATCCTAGCATGATAAAGAAGATTCAAAGAGAGTGAGATGCCAGCTCCTTTCATTCAGTCAGTAGCTTCAAACATTTCTGGTATATGAAAAACATGTTTTTCAATGGCAAAAATCAATGAATATTGTAAATGCACAAACAGTAATATCTCCACATTGCACGGTGCAATTCTGAAATTTTTAGCTTTTTCCTGTTAATCCTAGCATGATAAAGAAAATTCAAAGAGAGTGAGATGCCAGCTCCTTTCATTCAGTCAGTAGCTTCAAACATTTCTGGTATATGAAAAACATGTTTTTCAATGGCAAAAATCAATGAATATTGTAAATGCACAAACAGTAATATCTCCACATTGCAAGGTGCAATTCTGAAATTTTTTGCTTTTTCCTGTTAATCCTAGCATGATAAAGAAGATTCAAAGAGAGTGAGATGCCAGCTCCTTTCATTCAGTCAGTAGCTTCAAACATTTCTGGTATATGAAAAACATGTTTTTCAATGGCAAAAATCAATGAATATTGTAAATGCACAAACAGTAATATCTCCACATTGCAAGGTGCAATTCTGAAATTTTTTGCTTTTTCCTGCTAATCCTAGCATGATAAAGAAGATTCAAAGAGAGTGAGATGCCAGCTCCTTTCATTCAGTCAGTAGCTTCAAACATTTCTGGTATATGAAAAACATGTTTTTCAATGGCAAAAATCAATGAATATTGTAAATGCACAAACAGTAATATCTCCACATTGCAAGGTGCAATTCTGAAATTTTTTGCTTTTTCCTGCTAATCCTAGCATGATAAAGAAGATTCAAAGAGAGTGAGATGCCAGCTCCTTTCATTCAGTCAGTAGCTTCAAACATTTCTGGTATATGAAAAACATGTTTTTCAATGGCAAAAATCAATGAATATTGTAAATGCACAAACAGTAATATCTCCACATTGCACGGTGCAATTCTGAAATTTTTAGCTTTTTCCTGTTAATCCTAGCATGATAAAGAAGATTCAAAGAGAGTGAGATGCCAGCTCCTTTCATTCAGTCAGTAGCTTCAAACATTTCTGGTATATGAAAAACATGTTTTTCAATGGCAAAAATCAATGAATATTGTAAATGCACAAACAGTAATATCTCCACATTGCAAGGTGCAATTCTGAAATTTTTTGCTTTTTCCTGCTAATCCTAGCATGATAAAGAAGATTCAAAGAGAGTGAGATGCCAGCTCCTTTCATTCAGTCAGTAGCTTCAAACATTTCTGGTATATGAAAAACATGTTTTTCAATGGCAAAAATCAATGAATATTGTAAATGCACAAACAGTAATATCTCCACATTGCACGGTGCAATTCTGAAATTTTTAGCTTTTTCCTGCTAATCCTAGCATGATAAAGAAGATTCAAAGAGAGTGAGATGCCAGCTCCTTTCATTCAGTCAGTAGCTTCAAACATTTCTGGTATATGAAAAACATGTTTTTCAATGGCAAAAATCAATGAATATTGTAAATGCACAAACAGTAATATCTCCACATTGCAAGGTGCAATTCTGAATTTTTTTGCTTTTTCCTGCTAATCCTAGCATGATAAAGAAGATTCAAAGAGAGTGAGATGCCAGCTCCTTTCATTCAGTCAGTAGCTTCAAACATTTCTGGTATATGAAAAACATGTTTTTCAATGGCAAAAATCAATGAATATTGTAAATGCACAAACAGTAATATCTCCACATTGCAAGGTGCAATTCTGAAATTTTTTGCTTTTTCCTGCTAATCCTAGCATGATAAAGAAGATTCAAAGAGAGTGAGATGCCAGCTCCTTTCATTCAGTCAGTAGCTTCAAACATTTCTGGTATATGAAAAACATGTTTTTCAATGGCAAAAATCAATGAATATTGTAAATGCACAAACAGTAATATCTCCACATTGCACGGTGCAATTCTGAAATTTTTAGCTTTTTCCTGTTAATCCTAGCATGATAAAGAAGATTCAAAGAGAGTGAGATGCCAGCTCCTTTCATTCAGTCAGTAGCTTCAAACATTTCTGGTATATGAAAAACATGTTTTTCAATGGCAAAAATCAATGAATATTGTAAATGCACAAACAGTAATATCTCCACATTGCAAGGTGCAATTCTGAAATTTTTTGCTTTTTCCTGTTAATCCTAGCATGATAAAGAAGATTCAAAGAGAGTGAGATGCCAGCTCCTTTCATTCAGTCAGTAGCTTCAAACATTTCTGGTATATGAAAAACATGTTTTTCAATGGCAAAAATCAATGAATATTGTAAATGCACAAACAGTAATATCTCCACATTGCAAGGTGCAATTCTGAAATTTTTTGCTTTTTCCTGCTAATCCTAGCATGATAAAGAAGATTCAAAGAGAGTAAGATGCCAGCTCCTTTCATTCAGTCAGTAGCTTCAAACATTTCTGGTATATGAAAAACATGTTTTTCAATGGCAAAAATCAATGAATATTGTAAATGCACAAACAGTAATATCTCCACATTGCACGGTGCAATTCTGAAATTTTTAGCTTTTTCCTGTTAATCCTAGCATGATAAAGAAGATTCAAAGAGAGTGAGATGCCAGCTCCTTTCATTCAGTCAGTAGCTTCAAACATTTCTGGTATATGAAAAACATGTTTTTCAATGGCAAAAATCAATGAATATTGTAAATGCACAAACAGTAATATCTCCACATTGCAAGGTGCAATTCTGAAATTTTTTGCTTTTTCCTGCTAATCCTAGCATGATTAAGAAAATTCAAAGAGAGTGAGATGCCAGCTCCTTTCATTCAGTCAGAAGCTTCAAACATTTCTGGTATATGAAAAACATGTTTTTCAATGGCAAAAATTAATGAATATTGTAAATGCACAAACAGTAATATCTCCACATTGCACGGTGCAATTCTGAAATTTTTAGCTTTTTCCTGTTAATCCTAGCATGATAAAGAAGATTCAAAGAGAGTGAGATGCCAGCTCCTTTCATTCAGTCAGTAGCTTCAAACATTTCTGGTATATGAAAAACATGTTTTTCAATGGCAAAAATCAATGAATATTGTAAATGCACAAACAGTAATATCTCCACATTGCAAGGTGCAATTCTGAAATTTTTTGCTTTTTCCTGCTAATCCTAGCATGATAAAGAAGATTCAAAGAGAGTGAGATGCCAGCTCCTTTCATTCAGTCAGTAGCTTCAAACATTTCTGGTATATGAAAAACATGTTTTTCAATGGCAAAAATCAATGAATATTGTAAATGCACAAACAGTAATATCTCCACATTGCACGGTGCAATTCTGAAATTTTTAGCTTTTTCCTGTTAATCCTAGCATGATAAAGAAAATTCAAAGAGAGTGAGATGTCAGCTCCTTTCATTCAGTCAGTAGCTTCAAACATTTCTGGTATATGAAAAACATGTTTTTCAATGGCAAAAATCAATGAATATTGTAAATGCACAAACAGTAATATCTCCACATTGCAAGGTGCAATTCTGAAATTTTTTGCTTTTTCCTGTTAATCCTAGCATGATAAAGAAGATTCAAAGAGAGTGAGATGCCAGCTCCTTTCATTCAGTCAGCAGCTTCAAACATTTCTGGTATATGAAAAACATGTTTTTCAATGGCAAAAATCAATGAATATTGTAAATGCACAAACAGTAATATCTCCACATTGCAAGGTGCAATTCTGAAATTTTTTGCTTTTTCCTGCTAATCCTAGCATGATAAAGAAGATTCAAAGAGAGTGAGATGCCAGCTCCTTTCATTCAGTCAGTAGCTTCAAACATTTCTGGTATATGAAAAACATGTTTTTCAATGGCAAAAATCAATGAATATTGTAAATGCACAAACAGTAATATCTCCACATTGCAAGGTGCAATTCTGAAATTTTTTGCTTTTTCCTGCTAATCCTAGCATGATAAAGAAGATTCAAAGAGAGTGAGATGCCAGCTCCTTTCATTCAGTCAGTAGCTTCAAACATTTCTGGTATATGAAAAACATGTTTTTCAATGGCAAAAATCAATGAATATTGTAAATGCACAAACAGTAATATCTCCACATTGCACGGTGCAATTCTGAAATTTTTAGCTTTTTCCTGTTAATCCTAGCATGATAAAGAAGATTCAAAGAGAGTGAGATGCCAGCTCCTTTCATTCAGTCAGTAGCTTCAAACATTTCTGGTATATGAAAAACATGTTTTTCAATGGCAAAAATCAATGAATATTGTAAATGCACAAACAGTAATATCTCCACATTGCAAGGTGCAATTCTGAAATTTTTTGCTTTTTCCTGCTAATCCTAGCATGATAAAGAAGATTCAAAGAGAGTGAGATGCCAGCTCCTTTCATTCAGTCAGTAGCTTCAAACATTTCTGGTATATGAAAAACATGTTTTTCAATGGCAAAAATCAATGAATATTGTAAATGCACAAACAGTAATATCTCCACATTGCACGGTGCAATTCTGAAATTTTTAGCTTTTTCCTGCTAATCCTAGCATGATAAAGAAGATTCAAAGAGAGTGAGATGCCAGCTCCTTTCATTCAGTCAGTAGCTTCAAACATTTCTGGTATATGAAAAACATGTTTTTCAATGGCAAAAATCAATGAATATTGTAAATGCACAAACAGTAATATCTCCACATTGCAAGGTGCAATTCTGAAATTTTTTGCTTTTTCCTGTTAATCCTAGCATGATAAAGAAGATTCAAAGAGAGTGAGATGCCAGCTCCTTTCATTCAGTCAGTAGCTTCAAACATTTCTGGTATATGAAAAACGTTTTTCAATGGCAAAAATCAATGAATATTGTAAATGCACAAACAGTAATATCTCCACATTGCAAGGTGCAATTCTGAATTTTTTTGCTTTTTCCTGCTAATCCTAGCATGATAAAGAAGATTCAAAGAGAGTGAGATGCCAGCTCCTTTCATTCAGTCAGTAGCTTCAAACATTTCTGGTATATGAAAAACATGTTTTTCAATGGCAAAAATCAATGAATATTGTAAATGCACAAACAGTAATATCTCCACATTGCACGGTGCAATTCTGAAATTTTTAGCTTTTTCCTGCTAATCCTAGCATGATAAAGAAGATTCAAAGAGAGTGAGATGCCAGCTCCTTTCATTCAGTCAGTAGCTTCAAACATTTCTGGTATATGAAAAACATGTTTTTCAATGGCAAAAATCAATGAATATTGTAAATGCACAAACAGTAATATCTCCACATTGCAAGGTGCAATTCTGAATTTTTTTGCTTTTTCCTGCTAATCCTAGCATGATAAAGAAGATTCAAAGAGAGTGAGATGCCAGCTCCTTTCATTCAGTCAGTAGCTTCAAACATTTCTGGTATATGAAAAACATGTTTTTCAATGGCAAAAATCAATGAATATTGTAAATGCACAAACAGTAATATCTCCACATTGCAAGGTGCAATTCTGAAATTTTTTGCTTTTTCCTGCTAATCCTAGCATGATAAAGAAGATTCAAAGAGAGTGAGATGCCAGCTCCTTTCATTCAGTCAGTAGCTTCAAACATTTCTGGTATATGAAAAACATGTTTTTCAATGGCAAAAATCAATGAATATTGTAAATGCACAAACAGTAATATCTCCACATTGCACGGTGCAATTCTGAAATTTTTAGCTTTTTCCTGTTAATCCTAGCATGATAAAGAAGATTCAAAGAGAGTGAGATGCCAGCTCCTTTCATTCAGTCAGTAGCTTCAAACATTTCTGGTATATGAAAAACATGTTTTTCAATGGCAAAAATCAATGAATATTGTAAATGCACAAACAGTAATATCTCCACATTGCAAGGTGCAATTCTGAAATTTTTTGCTTTTTCCTGTTAATCCTAGCATGATAAAGAAGATTCAAAGAGAGTGAGATGCCAGCTCCTTTCATTCAGTCAGTAGCTTCAAACATTTCTGGTATATGAAAAACATGTTTTTCAATGGCAAAAATCAATGAATATTGTAAATGCACAAACAGTAATATCTCCACATTGCAAGGTGCAATTCTGAAATTTTTTGCTTTTTCCTGCTAATCCTAGCATGATAAAGAAGATTCAAAGAGAGTAAGATGCCAGCTCCTTTCATTCAGTCAGTAGCTTCAAACATTTCTGGTATATGAAAAACATGTTTTTCAATGGCAAAAATCAATGAATATTGTAAATGCACAAACAGTAATATCTCCACATTGCACGGTGCAATTCTGAAATTTTTAGCTTTTTCCTGTTAATCCTAGCATGATAAAGAAGATTCAAAGAGAGTGAGATGCCAGCTCCTTTCATTCAGTCAGTAGCTTCAAACATTTCTGGTATATGAAAAACATGTTTTTCAATGGCAAAAATCAATGAATATTGTAAATGCACAAACAGTAATATCTCCACATTGCAAGGTGCAATTCTGAAATTTTTTGCTTTTTCCTGCTAATCCTAGCATGATTAAGAAAATTCAGAGAGTGAGATGCCAGCTCCTTTCATTCAGTCAGAAGCTTCAAACATTTCTGGTATATGAAAAACATGTTTTTCAATGGCAAAAATTAATGAATATTGTAAATGCACAAACAGTAATATCTCCACATTGCACGGTGCAATTCTGAAATTTTTAGCTTTTTCCTGTTAATCCTAGCATGATAAAGAAGATTCAAAGAGAGTGAGATGCCAGCTCCTTTCATTCAGTCAGTAGCTTCAAACATTTCTGGTATATGAAAAACATGTTTTTCAATGGCAAAAATCAATGAATATTGTAAATGCACAAACAGTAATATCTCCACATTGCAAGGTGCAATTCTGAAATTTTTTGCTTTTTCCTGCTAATCCTAGCATGATAAAGAAGATTCAAAGAGAGTGAGATGCCAGCTCCTTTCATTCAGTCAGTAGCTTCAAACATTTCTGGTATATGAAAAACATGTTTTTCAATGGCAAAAATCAATGAATATTGTAAATGCACAAACAGTAATATCTCCACATTGCACGGTGCAATTCTGAAATTTTTAGCTTTTTCCTGTTAATCCTAGCATGATAAAGAAAATTCAAAGAGAGTGAGATGTCAGCTCCTTTCATTCAGTCAGTAGCTTCAAACATTTCTGGTATATGAAAAACATGTTTTTCAATGGCAAAAATCAATGAATATTGTAAATGCACAAACAGTAATATCTCCACATTGCAAGGTGCAATTCTGAAATTTTTTGCTTTTTCCTGTTAATCCTAGCATGATAAAGAAGATTCAAAGAGAGTGAGATGCCAGCTCCTTTCATTCAGTCAGTAGCTTCAAACATTTCTGGTATATGAAAAACATGTTTTTCAATGGCAAAAATCAATGAATATTGTAAATGCACAAACAGTAATATCTCCACATTGCAAGGTGCAATTCTGAAATTTTTTGCTTTTTCCTGCTAATCCTAGCATGATAAAGAAGATTCAAAGAGAGTGAGATGCCAGCTCCTTTCATTCAGTCAGTAGCTTCAAACATTTCTGGTATATGAAAAACATGTTTTTCAATGGCAAAAATCAATGAATATTGTAAATGCACAAACAGTAATATCTCCACATTGCAAGGTGCAATTCTGAAATTTTTTGCTTTTTCCTGCTAATCCTAGCATGATAAAGAAGATTCAAAGAGAGTGAGATGCCAGCTCCTTTCATTCAGTCAGTAGCTTCAAACATTTCTGGTATATGAAAAACATGTTTTTCAATGGCAAAAATCAATGAATATTGTAAATGCACAAACAGTAATATCTCCACATTGCACGGTGCAATTCTGAAATTTTTAGCTTTTTCCTGTTAATCCTAGCATGATAAGATTCAAAGAGAGTGAGATGCCAGCTCCTTTCATTCAGTCAGTAGCTTCAAACATTTCTGGTATATGAAAAACATGTTTTTCAATGGCAAAAATCAATGAATATTGTAAATGCACAAACAGTAATATCTCCACATTGCAAGGTGCAATTCTGAAATTTTTTGCTTTTTCCTGCTAATCCTAGCATGATAAAGAAGATTCAAAGAGAGTGAGATGCCAGCTCCTTTCATTCAGTCAGTAGCTTCAAACATTTCTGGTATATGAAAAACATGTTTTTCAATGGCAAAAATCAATGAATATTGTAAATGCACAAACAGTAATATCTCCACATTGCAAGGTGCAATTCTGAAATTTTTTGCTTTTTCCTGCTAATCCTAGCATGATAAAGAAGATTCAAAGAGAGTGAGATGCCAGCTCCTTTCATTCAGTCAGTAGCTTCAAACATTTCTGGTATATGAAAAACATGTTTTTCAATGGCAAAAATCAATGAATATTGTAAATGCACAAACAGTAATATCTCCACATTGCACGGTGCAATTCTGAAATTTTTTGCTTTTTCCTGTTAATCCTAGCATGATAAAGAAGATTCAAAGAGAGTGAGATGCCAGCTCCTTTCATTCAGTCAGTAGCTTCAAACATTTCTGGTATATGAAAAACATGTTTTTCAATGGCAAAAATCAATGAATATTGTAAATGCACAAACAGTAATATCTCCACATTGCAAGGTGCAATTCTGAAATTTTTTGCTTTTTCCTGCTAATCCTAGCATGATAAAGAAGATTCAAAGAGAGTGAGATGCCAGCTCCTTTCATTCAGTCAGTAGCTTCAAACATTTCTGGTATATGAAAAACATGTTTTTCAATGGCAAAAATCAATGAATATTGTAAATGCACAAACAGTAATATCTCCACATTGCACGGTGCAATTCTGAAATTTTTAGCTTTTTCCTGTTAATCCTAGCATGATAAAGAAGATTCAAAGAGAGTGAGATGCCAGCTCCTTTCATTCAGTCAGTAGCTTCAAACATTTCTGGTATATGAAAAACATGTTTTTCAATGGCAAAAATCAATGAATATTGTAAATGCACAAACAGTAATATCTCCACATTGCAAGGTGCAATTCTGAAATTTTTTGCTTTTTCCTGTTAACCCTAGCATGATAAAGAAGATTCAAAGAGAGTGAGATGCCAGCTCCTTTCATTCAGTCAGTAGCTTCAAACATTTCTGGTATATGAAAAACATGTTTTTCAATGGCAAAAAATCAATTAAAATTGTAAATGCACAAACAGTAATATCTCCACATTGCAAGGTGCAATTCTGAAATTTTTTGCTTTTTCCTGCTAATCCTAGCATGATAAAGAAGATTCAAAGAGAGTGAGATGCCAGCTCCTTTCATTCAGTCAGTAGCTTCAAACATTTCTGGTATATGAAAAACATGTTTTTCAATGGCAAAAATCAATGAATATTGTAAATGCACAAACAGTAATATCTCCACATTGCACGGTGCAATTCTGAAATTTTTAGCTTTTTCCTGTAAATCCTAGCATGATAAAGAAGATTCAAAGAGAGTGAGATGCCAGCTCCTTTCATTCAGTCAGTAGCTTCAAACATTTCTGGTATATGAAAAACATGTTTTTCAATGGCAAAAATCAATGAATATTGTAAATGCACAAACAGTAATATCTCCACATTGCAAGGTGCAATTCTGAAATTTTTTGCTTTTTCCTGCTAATCCTAGCATGATTAAGAAGATTCAAAGAGAGTGAGATGCCAGCTCCTTTCATTCAGTCAGAAGCTTCAAACATTTCTGGTATATGAAAAACATGTTTTTCAATGGCAAAAATCAATGAATATTGTAAATGCACAAACAGTAATATCTCCACATTGCACGGTGCAATTCTGAAATTTTTAGCTTTTTCCTGTTAATCCTAGCATGATAAAGAAGATTCAAAGAGAGTGAGATGCCAGCTCCTTTCATTCAGTCAGTAGCTTCAAACATTTCTGGTATATGAAAAACATGTTTTTCAATGGCAAAAATCAATGAATATTGTAAATGCACAAACAGTAATATCTCCACATTGCAAGGTGCAATTCTGAAATTTTTTGCTTTTTCCTGCTAATCCTAGCATGATAAAGAAGATTCAAAGAGAGTGAGATGCCAGCTCCTTTCATTCAGTCAGTAGCTTCAAACATTTCTGGTATATGAAAAACATGTTTTTCAATGGCAAAAATCAATGAATATTGTAAATGCACAAACAGTAATATCTCCACATTGCACGCTGCAATTCTGAAATTTTTAGCTTTTTCCTGTTAATCCTAGCATGATAAAGAAAATTCAAAGAGAGTGAGATGCCAGCTCCTTTCATTCAGTCAGTAGCTTCAAACATTTCTGGTATATGAAAAACATGTTTTTCAATGGCAAAAATCAATGAATATTGTAAATGCACAAACAGTAATATCTCCACATTGCAAGGTGCAATTCTGAAATTTTTTGCTTTTTCCTGCTAATCCTAGCATGATAAAGAAGATTCAAAGAGAGTGAGATGCCAGCTCCTTTCATTCAGTCAGTAGCTTCAAACATTTCTGGTATATGAAAAACATGTTTTTCAATGGCAAAAATCAATGAATATTGTAAATGCACAAACAGTAATATCTCCACATTGCACGGTGCAATTCTGAAATTTTTAGCTTTTTCCTGTTAATCCTAGCATGATAAAGAAAATTCAAAGAGAGTGAGATGCCAGCTCCTTTCATTCAGTCAGTAGCTTCAAACATTTCTGGTATATGAAAAACATGTTTTTCAATGGCAAAAATCAATGAATATTGTAAATGCACAAACAGTAATATCTCCACATTGCAAGGTGCAATTCTGAAATTTTTTGCTTTTTCCTGTTAATCCTAGCATGATAAAGAAGATTCAAAGAGAGTGAGATGCCAGCTCCTTTCATTCAGTCAGTAGCTTCAAACATTTCTGGTATATGAAAAACATGTTTTTCAATGGCAAAAATCAATGAATATTGTAAATGCACAAACAGTAATATCTCCACATTGCAAGGTGCAATTCTGAAATTTTTTGCTTTTTCCTGCTAATCCTAGCATGATAAAGAAGATTCAAAGAGAGTGAGATGCCAGCTCCTTTCATTCAGTCAGTAGCTTCAAACATTTCTGGTATATGAAAAACATGTTTTTCAATGGCAAAAATCAATGAATATTGTAAATGCACAAACAGTAATATCTCCACATTGCACGGTGCAATTCTGAAATTTTTAGCTTTTTCCTGTTAATCCTAGCATGATAAAGAAGATTCAAAGAGAGTGAGATGCCAGCTCCTTTCATTCAGTCAGTAGCTTCAAACATTTCTGGTATATGAAAAACATGTTTTTCAATGGCAAAAATCAATGAATATTGTAAATGCACAAACAGTAATATCTCCACATTGCAAGGTGCAATTCTGAAATTTTTTGCTTTTTCCTGCTAATCCTAGCATGATAAAGAAGATTCAAAGAGAGTGAGATGCCAGCTCCTTTCATTCAGTCAGTAGCTTCAAACATTTCTGGTATATGAAAAACATGTTTTTCAATGGCAAAAATCAATGAATATTGTAAATGCACAAACAGTAATATCTCCACATTGCACGGTGCAATTCTGAAATTTTTAGCTTTTTCCTGTTAATCCTAGCATGATAAAGAAGATTCAAAGAGAGTGAGATGCCAGCTCCTTTCATTCAGTCAGTAGCTTCAAACATTTCTGGTATATGAAAAACATGTTTTTCAATGGCAAAAATCAATGAATATTGTAAATGCACAAACAGTAATATCTCCACATTGCAAGGTGCAATTCTGAAATTTTTTGCTTTTTCCTGTTAATCCTAGCATGATAAAGAAGATTCAAAGAGAGTGAGATGCCAGCTCCTTTCATTCAGTCAGTAGCTTCAAACATTTCTGGTATATGAAAAACATGTTTTTCAAAGGCAAAAATCAATGAATATTGTAAATGCACAAACAGTAATATCTCCACATTGCAAGGTGCAATTCTGAAATTTTTTGCTTTTTCCTGCTAATCCTAGCATGATAAAGAAGATTCAAAGAGAGTGAGATGCCAGCTCCTTTCATTCAGTCAGTAGCTTCAAACATTTCTGGTATATGAAAAACATGTTTTTCAATGGCAAAAATCAATGAATATTGTAAATGCACAAACAGTAATATCTCCACATTGCAAGGTGCAATTCTGAAATTTTTTGCTTTTTCCTGCTAATCCTAGCATGATAAAGAAGATTCAAAGAGAGTGAGATGCCAGCTCCTTTCATTCAGTCAGTAGCTTCAAACATTTCTGGTATATGAAAAACATGTTTTTCAATGGCAAAAATCAATGAATATTGTAAATGCACAAACAGTAATATCTCCACATTGCACGGTGCAATTCTGAAATTTTTAGCTTTTTCCTGTTAATCCTAGCATGATAAAGAAGATTCAAAGAGAGTGAGATGCCAGCTCCTTTCATTCAGTCAGTAGCTTCAAACATTTCTGGTATATGAAAAACATGTTTTTCAATGGCAAAAATCAATGAATATTGTAAATGCACAAACAGTAATATCTCCACATTGCAAGGTGCAATTCTGAAATTTTTTGCTTTTTCCTGCTAATCCTAGCATGATAAAGAAGATTCAAAGAGAGTGAGATGCCAGCTCCTTTCATTCAGTCAGTAGCTTCAAACATTTCTGGTATATGAAAAACATGTTTTTCAATGGCAAAAATCAATGAATATTGTAAATGCACAAACAGTAATATCTCCACATTGCACGGTGCAATTCTGAAATTTTTAGCTTTTTCCTGCTAATCCTAGCATGATAAAGAAGATTCAAAGAGAGTGAGATGCCAGCTCCTTTCATTCAGTCAGTAGCTTCAAACATTTCTGGTATATGAAAAACATGTTTTTCAATGGCAAAAATCAATGAATATTGTAAATGCACAAACAGTAATATCTCCACATTGCAAGGTGCAATTCTGAAATTTTTTGCTTTTTCCTGTTAATCCTAGCATGATAAAGAAGATTCAAAGAGAGTGAGATGCCAGCTCCTTTCATTCAGTCAGTAGCTTCAAACATTTCTGGTATATGAAAAACGTTTTTCAATGGCAAAAATCAATGAATATTGTAAATGCACAAACAGTAATATCTCCACATTGCAAGGTGCAATTCTGAAATTTTTTGCTTTTTCCTGCTAATCCTAGCATGATAAAGAAGATTCAAAGAGAGTGAGATGCCAGCTCCTTTCATTCAGTCAGTAGCTTCAAACATTTCTGGTATATGAAAAACATGTTTTTCAATGGCAAAAATCAATGAATATTGTAAATGCACAAACAGTAATATCTCCACATTGCACGGTGCAATTCTGAAATTTTTAGCTTTTTCCTGTTAATCCTAGCATGATAAAGAAGATTCAAAGAGAGTGAGATGCCAGCTCCTTTCATTCAGTCAGTAGCTTCAAACATTTCTGGTATATGAAAAACATGTTTTTCAATGGCAAAAATCAATGAATATTGTAAATGCACAAACAGTAATATCTCCACATTGCAAGGTGCAATTCTGAAATTTTTTGCTTTTTCCTGCTAATCCTAGCATGATAAAGAAGATTCAAAGAGAGTGAGATGCCAGCTCCTTTCATTCAGTCAGTAGCTTCAAACATTTCTGGTATATGAAAAACATGTTTTTCAATGGCAAAAATCAATGAATATTGTAAATGCACAAACAGTAATATCTCCACATTGCACGGTGCAATTCTGAAATTTTTAGCTTTTTCCTGTTAATTCTAGCATGATAAAGAAGATTCAAAGAGAGTGAGATGCCAGCTCCTTTCATTCAGTCAGTAGCTTCAAACATTTCTGGTATATGAAAAACATGTTTTTCAATGGCAAAAATCAATGAATATTGTAAATGCACAAACAGTAATATCTCCACATTGCACGGTGCAATTCTGAAATTTTTAGCTTTTTCCTGTTAATCCTAGCATGATAAAGAAGATTCAAAGAGAGTGAGATGCCAGCTCCTTTCATTCAGTCAGTAGCTTCAAACATTTCTGGTATATGAAAAACATGTTTTTCAATGGCAAAAATCAATGAATATTGTAAATGCACAAACAGTAATATCTCCACATTGCACGGTGCAATTCTGAAATTTTTAGCTTTTTCCTGTTAATCCTAGCATGATAAAGAAGATTCAAAGAGAGTGAGATGCCAGCTCCTTTCATTCAGTCAGTAGCTTCAAACATTTCTGGTATATGAAAAACATGTTTTTCAATGGCAAAAATCAATGAATATTGTAAATGCACAAACAGGAATATCTCCACATTGCACGGTGCAATTCTGAAATTTTTAGCTTTTTCCTGTTAATCCTAGCATGATAAAGAAGATTCAAAGAGAGTGAGATGCCAGCTCCTTTCATTCAGTCAGTAGCTTCAAACATTTCTGGTATATGAAAAACATGTTTTTCAATGGCAAAAATCAATGAATATTGTAAATGCACAAACAGTAATATCTCCACATTGCAAGGTGCAATTCTGAAATTTTTTGCTTTTTCCTGCTAATCCTAGCATGATAAAGAAGATTCAAAGAGAGTGAGATGCCAGCTCCTTTCATTCAGTCAGTAGCTTCAAACATTTCTGGTATATGAAAAACATGTTTTTCAATGGCAAAAATCAATGAATATTGTAAATGCACAAACAGTAATATCTCCACATTGCATGGTGCAATTCTGAAATTTTTAGCTTTTTCCTGTTAATCCTAGCATGATAAAGAAGATTCAAAGAGAGTGAGATGCCAGCTCCTTTCATTCAGTCAGTAGCTTCAAACATTTCTGGTATATGAAAAACATGTTTTTCAATGGCAAAAATCAATGAATATTGTAAATGCACAAACAGTAATATCTCCACATTGCAAGGTGCAATTCTGAAATTTTTTGCTTTTTCCTGTTAATCCTAGCATGATAAAGAAGATTCAAAGAGAGTGAGATGCCAGCTCCTTTCATTCAGTCAGTAGCTTCAAACATTTCTGGTATATGAAAAACATGTTTTTCAATGGCAAAAATCAATGAATATTGTAAATGCACAAACAGTAATATCTCCACATTGCAAGGTGCAATTCTGAAATTTTTTGCTTTTTCCTGCTAATCCTAGCATGATAAAGAAGATTCAAAGAGAGTGAGATGCCAGCTCCTTTCATTCAGTCAGTAGCTTCAAACATTTCTGGTATATGAAAAACATGTTTTTCAATGGCAAAAATCAATGAATATTGTAAATGCACAAACAGTAATATCTCCACATTGCACGGTGCAATTCTGAAATTTTTAGCTTTTTCCTGTTAATCCTAGCATGATAAAGAAGATTCAAAGAGAGTGAGATGCCAGCTCCTTTCATTCAGTCAGTAGCTTCAAACATTTCTGGTATATGAAAAACATGTTTTTCAATGGCAAAAATCAATGAATATTGTAAATGCACAAACAGTAATATCTCCACATTGCAAGGTGCAATTCTGAAATTTTTTGCTTTTTCCTGCTAATCCTAGCATGATAAAGAAGATTCAAAGAGAGTGAGATGCCAGCTCCTTTCATTCAGTCAGTAGCTTCAAACATTTCTGGTATATGAAAAACATGTTTTTCAATGGCAAAAATCAATGAATATTGTAAATGCACAAACAGTAATATCTCCACATTGCACGGTGCAATTCTGAAATTTTTAGCTTTTTCCTGTTAATCCTAGCATGATAAAGAAGATTCAAAGAGAGTGAGATGCCAGCTCCTTTCATTCAGTCAGTAGCTTCAAACATTTCTGGTATATGAAAAACATGTTTTTCAATGGCAAAAATCAATGAATATTGTAAATGCACAAACAGTAATATCTCCACATTGCAAGGTGCAATTCTGAAATTTTTTGCTTTTTCCTGTTAATCCTAGCATGATAAAGAAGATTCAAAGAGAGTGAGATGCCAGCTCCTTTCATTCAGTCAGTAGCTTCAAACATTTCTGGTATATGAAAAACATGTTTTTCAATGGCAAAAATCAATGAATATTGTAAATGCACAAACAGTAATATCTCCACATTGCAAGGTGCAATTCTGAAATTTTTTGCTTTTTCCTGCTAATCCTAGCATGATAAAGAAGATTCAAAGAGAGTGAGATGCCAGCTCCTTTCATTCAGTCAGTAGCTTCAAACATTTCTGGTATATGAAAAACATGTTTTTCAATGGCAAAAATCAATGAATATTGTAAATGCACAAACAGTAATATCTCCACATTGCACGGTGCAATTCTGAAATTTTTAGCTTTTTCCTGTTAATCCTAGCATGATAAAGAAGATTCAAAGAGAGTGAGATGCCAGCTCCTTTCATTCAGTCAGTAGCTTCAAACATTTCTGGTATATGAAAAACATGTTTTTCAATGGCAAAAATCAATGAATATTGTAAATGCACAAACAGTAATATCTCCACATTGCAAGGTGCAATTCTGAAATTTTTTGCTTTTTCCTGCTAATCCTAGCATGATAAAGAAGATTCAAAGAGAGTGAGATGCCAGCTCCTTTCATTCAGTCAGTAGCTTCAAACATTTCTGGTATATGAAAAACATGTTTTTCAATGGCAAAAATCAATGAA
This sequence comes from Phyllobates terribilis, assembly GCF_046119375.1. Taxonomy (NCBI): domain Eukaryota; kingdom Metazoa; phylum Chordata; class Amphibia; order Anura; family Dendrobatidae; genus Phyllobates; species Phyllobates terribilis. Next base: position 7,911 of record NW_027371197.1, on the reverse strand, counting down.
TATTGTAAATGCACAAACAGTAATATCTCCACATTGCACGGTGCAATTCTGAAATTTTTAGCTTTTTCCTGCTAATCCTAGCATGATAAAGAAGATTCAAAGAGAGTGAGATGCCAGCTCCTTTCATTCAGTCAGTAGCTTCAAACATTTCTGGTATATGAAAAACATGTTTTTCAATGGCAAAAATCAATGAATATTGTAAATGCACAAACAGTAATATCTCCACATTGCAAGGTGCAATTCTGAAATTTTTTGCTTTTTCCTGTTAATCCTAGCATGATAAAGAAGATTCAAAGAGAGTGAGATGCCAGCTCCTTTCATTCAGTCAGTAGCTTCAAACATTTCTGGTATATGAAAAACGTTTTTCAATGGCAAAAATCAATGAATATTGTAAATGCACAAACAGTAATATCTCCACATTGCAAGGTGCAATTCTGAAATTTTTTGCTTTTTCCTGCTAATCCTAGCATGATAAAGAAGATTCAAAGAGAGTGAGATGCCAGCTCCTTTCATTCAGTCAGTAGCTTCAAACATTTCTGGTATATGAAAAACATGTTTTTCAATGGCAAAAATCAATGAATATTGTAAATGCACAAACAGTAATATCTCCACATTGCACGGTGCAATTCTGAAATTTTTAGCTTTTTCCTGTTAATCCTAGCATGATAAAGAAGATTCAAAGAGAGTGAGATGCCAGCTCCTTTCATTCAGTCAGTAGCTTCAAACATTTCTGGTATATGAAAAACATGTTTTTCAATGGCAAAAATCAATGAATATTGTAAATGCACAAACAGTAATATCTCCACATTGCAAGGTGCAATTCTGAAATTTTTTGCTTTTTCCTGCTAATCCTAGCATGATAAAGAAGATTCAAAGAGAGTGAGATGCCAGCTCCTTTCATTCAGTCAGTAGCTTCAAACATTTCTGGTATATGAAAAACATGTTTTTCAATGGCAAAAATCAATGAATATTGTAAATGCACAAACAGTAATATCTCCACATTGCACGGTGCAATTCTGAAATTTTTAGCTTTTTCCTGTTAATTCTAGCATGATAAAGAAGATTCAAAGAGAGTGAGATGCCAGCTCCTTTCATTCAGTCAGTAGCTTCAAACATTTCTGGTATATGAAAAACATGTTTTTCAATGGCAAAAATCAATGAATATTGTAAATGCACAAACAGTAATATCTCCACATTGCACGGTGCAATTCTGAAATTTTTAGCTTTTTCCTGTTAATCCTAGCATGATAAAGAAGATTCAAAGAGAGTGAGATGCCAGCTCCTTTCATTCAGTCAGTAGCTTCAAACATTTCTGGTATATGAAAAACATGTTTTTCAATGGCAAAAATCAATGAATATTGTAAATGCACAAACAGTAATATCTCCACATTGCAAGGTGCAATTCTGAAATTTTTTGCTTTTTCCTGTTAATCCTAGCATGATAAAGAAGATTCAAAGAGAGTGAGATGCCAGCTCCTTTCATTCAGTCAGTAGCTTCAAACATTTCTGGTATATGAAAAACATGTTTTTCAATGGCAAAAATCAATGAATATTGTAAATGCACAAACAGTAATATCTCCACATTGCAAGGTGCAATTCTGAAATTTTTTGCTTTTTCCTGCTAATCCTAGCATGATAAAGAAGATTCAAAGAGAGTGAGATGCCAGCTCCTTTCATTCAGTCAGTAGCTTCAAACATTTCTGGTATATGAAAAACATGTTTTTCAATGGCAAAAATCAATGAATATTGTAAATGCACAAACAGTAATATCTCCACATTGCACGGTGCAATTCTGAAATTTTTAGCTTTTTCCTGTTAATCCTAGCATGATAAAGAAGATTCAAAGAGAGTGAGATGCCAGCTCCTTTCATTCAGTCAGTAGCTTCAAACATTTCTGGTATATGAAAAACATGTTTTTCAATGGCAAAAATCAATGAATATTGTAAATGCACAAACAGTAATATCTCCACATTGCAAGGTGCAATTCTGAAATTTTTTGCTTTTTCCTGCTAATCCTAGCATGATAAAGAAGATTCAAAGAGAGTGAGATGCCAGCTCCTTTCATTCAGTCAGTAGCTTCAAACATTTCTGGTATATGAAAAACATGTTTTTCAATGGCAAAAATCAATGAATATTGTAAATGCACAAACAGTAATATCTCCACATTGCACGGTGCAATTCTGAAATTTTTAGCTTTTTCCTGTTAATCCTAGCATGATAAAGAAGATTCAAAGAGAGTGAGATGCCAGCTCCTTTCATTCAGTCAGTAGCTTCAAACATTTCTGGTATATGAAAAACATGTTTTTCAATGGCAAAAATCAATGAATATTGTAAATGCACAAACAGTAATATCTCCACATTGCAAGGTGCAATTCTGAAATTTTTTGCTTTTTCCTGTTAATCCTAGCATGATAAAGAAGATTCAAAGAGAGTGAGATGCCAGCTCCTTTCATTCAGTCAGTAGCTTCAAACATTTCTGGTATATGAAAAACATGTTTTTCAATGGCAAAAATCAATGAATATTGTAAATGCACAAACAGTAATATCTCCACATTGCAAGGTGCAATTCTGAAATTTTTTGCTTTTTCCTGCTAATCCTAGCATGATAAAGAAGATTCAAAGAGAGTGAGATGCCAGCTCCTTTCATTCAGTCAGTAGCTTCAAACATTTCTGGTATATGAAAAACATGTTTTTCAATGGCAAAAATCAATGAATATTGTAAATGCACAAACAGTAATATCTCCACATTGCACGGTGCAATTCTGAAATTTTTAGCTTTTTCCTGTTAATCCTAGCATGATAAAGAAGATTCAAAGAGAGTGAGATGCCAGCTCCTTTCATTCAGTCAGTAGCTTCAAACATTTCTGGTATATGAAAAACATGTTTTTCAATGGCAAAAATCAATGAATATTGTAAATGCACAAACAGTAATATCTCCACATTGCAAGGTGCAATTCTGAAATTTTTTGCTTTTTCCTGCTAATCCTAGCATGATAAAGAAGATTCAAAGAGAGTGAGATGCCAGCTCCTTTCATTCAGTCAGAAGCTTCAAACATTTCTGGTATATGAAAAACATGTTTTTCAATGGCAAAAATCAATGAATATTGTAAATGCACAAACAGTAATATCTCCACATTGCACGGTGCAATTCTGAAATTTTTAGCTTTTTCCTGTTAATCCTAGCATGATAAAGAAGATTCAAAGAGAGTGAGATGCCAGCTCCTTTCATTCAGTCAGTAGCTTCAAACATTTCTGGTATATGAAAAACATGTTTTTCAATGGCAAAAATCAATGAATATTGTAAATGCACAAACAGTAATATCTCCACATTGCAAGGTGCAATTCTGAAATTTTTTGCTTTTTCCTGCTAATCCTAGCATGATAAAGAAGATTCAAAGAGAGTGAGATGCCAGCTCCTTTCATTCAGTCAGTAGCTTCAAACATTTCTGGTATATGAAAAACATGTTTTTCAATGGCAAAAATCAATGAATATTGTAAATGCACAAACAGTAATATCTCCACATTGCACGGTGCAATTCTGAAATTTTTAGCTTTTTCCTGTTAATCCTAGCATGATAAAGAAGATTCAAAGAGAGTGAGATGCCAGCTCCTTTCATTCAGTCAGTAGCTTCAAACATTTCTGGTATATGAAAAACATGTTTTTCAATGGCAAAAATCAATGAATATTGTAAATGCACAAACAGTAATATCTCCACATTGCAAGGTGCAATTCTGAAATTTTTTGCTTTTTCCTGCTAATCCTAGCATGATAAAGAAGATTCAAAGAGAGTGAGATGCCAGCTCCTTTCATTCAGTCAGTAGCTTCAAACATTTCTGGTATATGAAAAACATGTTTTTCAATGGCAAAAATCAATGAATATTGTAAATGCACAAACAGTAATATCTCCACATTGCACGGTGCAATTCTGAAATTTTTAGCTTTTTCCTGTTAATCCTAGCATGATAAAGAAGATTCAAAGAGAGTGAGATGCCAGCTCCTTTCATTCAGTCAGTAGCTTCAAACATTTCTGGTATATGAAAAACATGTTTTTCAATGGCAAAAATCAATGAATATTGTAAATGCACAAACAGTAATATCTCCACATTGCACGGTGCAATTCTGAAATTTTTTGCTTTTTCCTGTTAATCCTAGCATGATAAAGAAGATTCAAAGAGAGTGAGATGCCAGCTCCTTTCATTCAGTCAGTAGCTTCAAACATTTCTGGTATATGAAAAACATGTTTTTCAATGGCAAAAATCAATGAATATTGTAAATGCACAAACAGTAATATCTCCACATTGCAAGGTGCAATTCTGAAATTTTTTGCTTTTTCCTGCTAATCCTAGCATGATAAAGAAGATTCAAAGAGAGTGAGATGCCAGCTCCTTTCATTCAGTCAGTAGCTTCAAACATTTCTGGTATATGAAAAACATGTTTTTCAATGGCAAAAATCAATGAATATTGTAAATGCACAAACAGTAATATCTCCACATTGCACGGTGCAATTCTGAAATTTTTAGCTTTTTCCTGTTAATCCTAGCATGATAAAGAAGATTCAAAGAGAGTGAGATGCCAGCTCCTTTCATTCAGTCAGTAGCTTCAAACATTTCTGGTATATGAAAAACATGTTTTTCAATGGCAAAAATCAATGAATATTGTAAATGCACAAACAGTAATATCTCCACATTGCACGGTGCAATTCTGAAATTTTTAGCTTTTTCCTGTTAATTCCTAGCATGATAAAGAAGATTCAAAGAGAGTGAGATGCCAGCTCCTTTCATTCAGTCAGTAGCTTCAAACATTTCTGGTATATGAAAAACATGTTTTTCAATGGCAAAAATCAATGAATATTGTAAATGCACAAACAGTAATATCTCCACATTGCACGGTGCAATTCTGAAATTTTTAGCTTTTTCCTGTTAATCCTAGCATGATAAAGAAGATTCAAAGAGAGTGAGATGCCAGCTCCTTTCATTCAGTCAGTAGCTTCAAACATTTCTGGTATATGAAAAACATGTTTTTCAATGGCAAAAATCAATGAATATTGTAAATGCACAAACAGTAATATCTCCACATTGCAAGGTGCAATTCTGAAATTTTTTGCTTTTTCCTGTTAATCCTAGCATGATAAAGAAGATTCAAAGAGAGTGAGATGCCAGCTCCTTTCATTCAGTCAGTAGCTTCAAACATTTCTGGTATATGAAAAACATGTTTTTCAATGGCAAAAATCAATGAATATTGTAAATGCACAAACAGTAATATCTCCACATTGCAAGGTGCAATTCTGAAATTTTTTGCTTTTTCCTGCTAATCCTAGCATGATAAAGAAGATTCAAAGAGAGTGAGATGCCAGCTCCTTTCATTCAGTCAGTAGCTTCAAACATTTCTGGTATATGAAAAACATGTTTTTCAATGGCAAAAATCAATGAATATTGTAAATGCACAAACAGTAATATCTCCACATTGCACGGTGCAATTCTGAAATTTTTAGCTTTTTCCTGTTAATCCTAGCATGATAAAGAAGATTCAAAGAGAGTGAGATGCCAGCTCCTTTCATTCAGTCAGTAGCTTCAAACATTTCTGGTATATGAAAAACATGTTTTTCAATGGCAAAAATCAATGAATATTGTAAATGCACAAACAGTAATATCTCCACATTGCAAGGTGCAATTCTGAAATTTTTTGCTTTTTCCTGCTAATCCTAGCATGATAAAGAAGATTCAAAGAGAGTGAGATGCCAGCTCCTTTCATTCAGTCAGTAGCTTCAAACATTTCTGGTATATGAAAAACATGTTTTTCAATGGCAAAAATCAATGAATATTGTAAATGCACAAACAGTAATATCTCCACATTGCACGGTGCAATTCTGAAATTTTTAGCTTTTTCCTGTTAATCCTAGCATGATAAAGAAGATTCAAAGAGAGTGAGATGCCAGCTCCTTTCATTCAGTCAGTAGCTTCAAACATTTCTGGTATATGAAAAACATGTTTTTCAATGGCAAAAATCAATGAATATTGTAAATGCACAAACAGTAATATCTCCACATTGCAAGGTGCAATTCTGAAATTTTTTGCTTTTTCCTGTTAATCCTAGCATGATAAAGAAGATTCAAAGAGAGTGAGATGCCAGCTCCTTTCATTCAGTCAGTAGCTTCAAACATTTCTGGTATATGAAAAACATGTTTTTCAATGGCAAAAATCAATGAATATTGTAAATGCACAAACAGTAATATCTCCACATTGCAAGGTGCAATTCTGAAATTTTTTGCTTTTTCCTGCTAATCCTAGCATGATAAAGAAGATTCAAAGAGAGTGAGATGCCAGCTCCTTTCATTCAGTCAGTAGCTTCAAACATTTCTGGTATATGAAAAACATGTTTTTCAATGGCAAAAATCAATGAATATTGTAAATGCACAAACAGTAATATCTCCACATTGCACGGTGCAATTCTGAAATTTTTAGCTTTTTCCTGTTAATCCTAGCATGATAAAGAAGATTCAAAGAGAGTGAGATGCCAGCTCCTTTCATTCAGTCAGTAGCTTCAAACATTTCTGGTATATGAAAAACATGTTTTTCAATGGCAAAAATCAATGAATATTGTAAATGCACAAACAGTAATATCTCCACATTGCAAGGTGCAATTCTGAAATTTTTTGCTTTTTCCTGCTAATCCTAGCATGATAAAGAAGATTCAAAGAGAGTGAGATGCCAGCTCCTTTCATTCAGTCAGTAGCTTCAAACATTTCTGGTATATGAAAAACATGTTTTTCAATGGCAAAAATCAATGAATATTGTAAATGCACAAACAGTAATATCTCCACATTGCACGGTGCAATTCTGAAATTTTTAGCTTTTTCCTGTTAATCCTAGCATGATAAAGAAGATTCAAAGAGAGTGAGATGCCAGCTCCTTTCATTCAGTCAGTAGCTTCAAACATTTCTGGTATATGAAAAACATGTTTTTCAATGGCAAAAATCAATGAATATTGTAAATGCACAAACAGTAATATCTCCACATTGCAAGGTGCAATTCTGAAATTTTTTGCTTTTTCCTGCTAATCCTAGCATGATAAAGAAGATTCAAAGAGAGTGAGATGCCAGCTCCTTTCATTCAGTCAGTAGCTTCAAACATTTCTGGTATATGAAAAACATGTTTTTCAATGGCAAAAATCAATGAATATTGTAAATGCACAACAGTAATATCTCCACATTGCACGGTGCAATTCTGAAATTTTTAGCTTTTTCCTGTTAATCCTAGCATGATAAAGAAGATTCAAAGAGAGTGAGATGCCAGCTCCTTTCATTCAGTCAGTAGCTTCAAACATTTCTGGTATATGAAAAACATGTTTTTCAATGGCAAAAATCAATGAATATTGTAAATGCACAAACAGTAATATCTCCACATTGCAAGGTGCAATTCTGAAATTTTTTGCTTTTTCCTGCTAATCCTAGCATGATAAAGAAGATTCAAAGAGAGTGAGATGCCAGCTCCTTTCATTCAGTCAGTAGCTTCAAACATTTCATTCTCTGGTATATGAAAAACATGTTTTTCAATGGCAAAAATCAATGAATATTGTAAATGCACACAGTAATATCTCCACATTGCACGGTGCAATTCTGAAATTTTAGCTTTTTCCTGTTAATCCTAGCATGATAAAGAAGATTCAAAGAGAGGGGAGATGCCAGCTCCTTTCATTCAGTCAGTAGCTTCAAACATTTCTGGTATATGAAAAACATGTTTTTCAATGGAAAAATCAATGAATATTGTAAATGCACAAACAGTAATATCTCCACATTGCAAGGTGCAATTCTGAAATTTTTGCTTTTTCCTGTTAATCCTAGCATGATAAAGAAGATTCAAAGAGAGTGAGATGCCAGCTCCTTTCATTCAGTCAGTTAGCTTCAAACATTT
>NW_027371196.1:0-29755 GCF_046119375.1 Phyllobates terribilis | reverse complement strand
GCTTTTTCCTGTTAATCCTAGCATGATAAAGAAGATTCAAAGAGAGTGAGATGCCAGCTCCTTTCATTCAGTCAGTAGCTTCAAACATTTCTGGTATATGAAAAACATGTTTTTCAATGGCAAAAATCAATGAATATTGTAAATGCACAAACAGTAATATCTCCACATTGCACGGTGCAATTCTGAAATTTTTAGCTTTTTCCTGTTAATCCTAGCATGATAAAGAAGATTCAGAGTGAGATGCCAGCTCCTTTCATTCAGTCAGTAGCTTCAAACATTTCTGGACGTTTTTCAATGGCAAAAATCAATGAATATTGTAAATGCACAAACAGTAATATCTCCACATTGCACGGTGCAATTCTGAAATTTTTAGCTTTTTCCTGTTAATCCTAGCATGATAAAGAAGATTCAAAGAGAGTGAGATGCCAGCTCCTTTCATTCAGTCAGTAGCTTCAAACATTTCTGGTATATGAAAAACATGTTTTTCAATGGCAAAAATCAATGAATATTGTAAATGCACAAACAGTAATATCTCCACATTGCACGGTGCAATTCTGAAATTTTTAGCTTTTTCCTGTTAATCCTAGCATGATAAAGAAGATTCAAAGAGAGTGAGATGCCAGCTCCTTTCATTCAGTCAGTAGCTTCAAACATTTCTGGACGTTTTTCAATGGCAAAAATCAATGAATATTGTAAATGCACAAACAGTAATATCTCCACATTGCACGGTGCAATTCTGAAATTTTTAGCTTTTTCCTGCTAATCCTAGCATGATAAAGAAGATTCAAAGAGAGTGAGATGCCAGCTCCTTTCATTCAGTCAGTAGCTTCAAACATTTCTGGTATATGAAAAACATGTTTTTCAATTTCAAAAATCAATGAATATTGTAAATGCACAAACAGTAATATCTCCACATTGCACGGTGCAATTCTGAAATTTTTAGCTTTTTCCTGTTAATCCTAGCATGATAAAGAAGATTCAAAGAGAGTGAGATGCCAGCTCCTTTCATTCAGTCAGTAGCTTCAAACATTTCTGGTATATGAAAAACATGTTTTTCAATGGCAAAAATCAATGAATATTGTAAATGCACAAACAGTAATATCTCCACATTGCACGGTGCAATTCTGAAATTTTTAGCTTTTTCCTGTTAATCCTAGCATGATAAAGAAGATTCAAAGAGAGTGAGATGCCAGCTCCTTTCATTCAGTCAGTAGCTTCAAACATTTCTGGACGTTTTTCAATGGCAAAAATCAATGAATATTGTAAATGCACAAACAGTAATATCTCCACATTGCACGGTGCAATTCTGAAATTTTTAGCTTTTTCCTGTTAATCCTAGCATGATAAAGAAGATTCAAAGAGAGTGAGATGCCAGCTCCTTTCATTCAGTCAGTAGCTTCAAACATTTCTGGTATATGAAAAACATGTTTTTCAATGGCAAAAATCAATGAATATTGTAAATGCACAAACAGTAATATCTCCACATTGCACGGTGCAATTCTGAAATTTTTAGCTTTTTCCTGTTAATCCTAGCATGATAAAGAAGATTCAAAGAGAGTGAGATGCCAGCTCCTTTCATTCAGTCAGTAGCTTCAAACATTTCTGGACGTTTTTCAATGGCAAAAATCAATGAATATTGTAAATGCACAAACAGTAATATCTCCACATTGCACGGTGCAATTCTGAAATTTTTAGCTTTTTCCTGTTAATCCTAGCATGATAAAGAAGATTCAAAGAGAGTGAGATGCCAGCTCCTTTCATTCAGTCAGTAGCTTCAAACATTTCTGGTATATGAAAAACATGTTTTTCAATGGCAAAAATCAATGAATATTGTAAATGCACAAACAGTAATATCTCCACATTGCACGGTGCAATTCTGAAATTTTTAGCTTTTTCCTGTTAATCCTAGCATGATAAAGAAGATTCAAAGAGAGTGAGATGCCAGCTCCTTTCATTCAGTCAGTAGCTTCAAACATTTCTGGTATATGAAAAACATGTTTTTCAATGGCAAAAATCAATGAATATTGTAAATGCACAAACAGTAATATCTCCACATTGCACGGTGCAATTCTGAAATTTTTAGCTTTTTCCTGTTAATCCTAGCATGATAAAGAAGATTCAAAGAGAGTGAGATGCCAGCTCCTTTCATTCAGTCAGTAGCTTCAAACATTTCTGGACGTTTTTCAATGGCAAAAATCAATGAATATTGTAAATGCACAAACAGTAATATCTCCACATTGCACGGTGCAATTCTGAAATTTTTTGCTTTTTCCTGTTAATCCTAGCATGATAAAGAAGATTCAAAGAGAGTGAGATGCCAGCTCCTTTCATTCAGTCAGTAGCTTCAAACATTTCTGGTATATGAAAAACATGTTTTTCAATGGCAAAAATCAATGAATATTGTAAATGCACAAACAGTAATATCTCCACATTGCACGGTGCAATTCTGAAATTTTTAGCTTTTTCCTGTTAATCCTAGCATGATAAAGAAGATTCAAAGAGAGTGAGATGCCAGCTCCTTTCATTCAGTCAGTAGCTTCAAACATTTCTGGTATATGAAAAACATGTTTTTCAATGGCAAAAATCAATGAATATTGTAAATGCACAAACAGTAATATCTCCACATTGCACGGTGCAATTCTGAAATTTTTTGCTTTTTCCTGCTAATCCTAGCATGATAAAGAAGATTCAAAGAGAGTGAGATGCCAGCTCCTTTCATTCAGTCAGTAGCTTCAAACATTTCTGGACGTTTTTCAATGGCAAAAATCAATGAATATTGTAAATGCACAAACAGTAATATCTCCACATTGCACGGTGCAATTCTGAAATTTTTAGCTTTTTCCTGTTAATCCTAGCATGATAAAGAAGATTCAAAGAGAGTGAGATGCCAGCTCCTTTCATTCAGTCAGTAGCTTCAAACATTTCTGGACGTTTTTCAATGGCAAAAATCAATGAATATTGTAAATGCACAAACAGTAATATCTCCACATTGCACGGTGCAATTCTGAAATTTTTAGCTTTTTCCTGTTAATCCTAGCATGATAAAGAAGATTCAAAGAGAGTGAGATGCCAGCTCCTTTCATTCAGTCAGTAGCTTCAAACATTTCTGGTATATGAAAAACATGTTTTTCAATGGCAAAAATCAATGAATATTGTAAATGCACAAACAGTAATATCTCCACATTGCACGGTGCAATTCTGAAATTTTTAGCTTTTTCCTGTTAATCCTAGCATGATAAACAAGATTCAAAGAGAGTGAGATGCCAGCTCCTTTCATTCAGTCAGTAGCTTCAAACATTTCTGGACGTTTTTCAATGGCAAAAATCAATGAATATTGTAAATGCACAAACAGTAATATCTCCACATTGCACGGTGCAATTCTGAAATTTTTAGCTTTTTCCTGTTAATCCTAGCATGATAAAGAAGATTCAAAGAGAGTGAGATGCCAGCTCCTTTCATTCAGTCAGTAGCTTCAAACATTTCTGGTATATGAAAAACATGTTTTTCAATGGCAAAAATCAATGAATATTGTAAATGCACAAACAGTAATATCTCCACATTGCACGGTGCAATTCTGAAATTTTTAGCTTTTTCCTGTTAATCCTAGCATGATAAAGAAGATTCAAAGAGAGTGAGATGCCAGCTCCTTTCATTCAGTCAGTAGCTTCAAACATTTCTGGACGTTTTTCAATGGCAAAAATCAATGAATATTGTAAATGCACAAACAGTAATATCTCCACATTGCACGGTGCAATTCTGAAATTTTTTGCTTTTTCCTGTTAATCCTAGCATGATAAAGAAGATTCAAAGAGAGTGAGATGCCAGCTCCTTTCATTCAGTCAGTAGCTTCAAACATTTCTGGTATATGAAAAACATGTTTTTCAATGGCAAAAATCAATGAATATTGTAAATGCACAAACAGTAATATCTCCACATTGCACGGTGCAATTCTGAAATTTTTAGCTTTTTCCTGTTAATCCTAGCATGATAAAGAAGATTCAAAGAGAGTGAGATGCCAGCTCCTTTCATTCAGTCAGTAGCTTCAAACATTTCTGGTATATGAAAAACATGTTTTTCAATGGCAAAAATCAATGAATATTGTAAATGCACAAACAGTAATATCTCCACATTGCACGGTGCAATTCTGAAATTTTTTGCTTTTTCCTGCTAATCCTAGCATGATAAAGAAGATTCAAAGAGAGTGAGATGCCAGCTCCTTTCATTCAGTCAGTAGCTTCAAACATTTCTGGACGTTTTTCAATGGCAAAAATCAATGAATATTGTAAATGCACAAACAGTAATATCTCCACATTGCACGGTGCAATTCTGAAATTTTTAGCTTTCTCCTGTTAATCCTAGCATGATAAAGAAGATTCAAAGAGAGTGAGATGCCAGCTCCTTTCATTCAGTCAGTAGCTTCAAACATTTCTGGACGTTTTTCAATGGCAAAAATCAATGAATATTGTAAATGCACAAACAGTAATATCTCCACATTGCACGGTGCAATTCTGAAATTTTTAGCTTTTTCCTGTTAATCCTAGCATGATAAAGAAGATTCAGAGAGAGTGAGATGCCAGCTCCTTTCATTCAGTCAGTAGCTTCAAACATTTCTGGTATATGAAAAACATGTTTTTCAATGGCAAAAATCAATGAATATTGTAAATGCACAAACAGTAATATCTCCACATTGCACGGTGCAATTCTGAAATTTTTTGCTTTTTCCTGTTAATCCTAGCATGATAAAGAAGATTCAAAGAGAGTGAGATGCCAGCTCCTTTCATTCAGTCAGTAGCTTCAAACATTTCTGGATGTTTTTCAATGGCAAAAATCAATGAATATTGTAAATGCACAAACAGTAATATCTCCACATTGCACGGTGCAATTCTGAAATTTTTAGCTTTTTCCTGTTAATCCTAGCATGATAAAGAAGATTCAAAGAGAGTGAGATGCCAGCTCCTTTCATTCAGTCAGTAGCTTCAAACATTTCTGGTATATGAAAAACATGTTTTTCAATGGCAAAAATCAATGAATATTGTAAATGCACAAACAGTAATATCTCCACATTGCACGGTGCAATTCTGAAATTTTTAGCTTTTTCCTGTTAATCCTAGCATGATAAAGAAGATTCAAAGAGAGTGAGATGCCAGCTCCTTTCATTCAGTCAGTAGCTTCAAACATTTCTGGTATATGAAAAACATGTTTTTCAATGGCAAAAATCAATGAATATTGTAAATGCACAAACAGTAATATCTCCACATTGCACGGTGCAATTCTGAAATTTTTAGCTTTTTCCTGTTAATCCTAGCATGATAAAGAAGATTCAAAGAGAGTGAGATGCCAGCTCCTTTCATTCAGTCAGTAGCTTCAAACATTTCTGGTATATGAAAAACATGTTTTTCAATGGCAAAAATCAATGAATATTGTAAATGCACAAACAGTAATATCTCCACATTGCACGGTGCAATTCTGAAATTTTTAGCTTTTTCCTGTTAATCCTAGCATGATAAAGAAGATTCAAAGAGAGTGAGATGCCAGCTCCTTTCATTCAGTCAGTAGCTTCAAACATTTCTGGACGTTTTTCAATGGCAAAAATCAATGAATATTGTAAATGCACAAACAGTAATATCTCCACATTGCACGGTGCAATTCTGAAATTTTTTGCTTTTTCCTGTTAATCCTAGCATGATAAAGAAGATTCAAAGAGAGTGAGATGCCAGCTCCTTTCATTCAGTCAGTAGCTTCAAACATTTCTGGTATATGAAAAACATGTTTTTCAATGGCAAAAATCAATGAATATTGTAAATGCACAAACAGTAATATCTCCACATTGCACGGTGCAATTCTGAAATTTTTAGCTTTTTCCTGTTAATCCTAGCATGATAAAGAAGATTCAAAGAGAGTGAGATGCCAGCTCCTTTCATTCAGTCAGTAGCTTCAAACATTTCTGGTATATGAAAAACATGTTTTTCAATGGCAAAAATCAATGAATATTGTAAATGCACAAACAGTAATATCTCCACATTGCACGGTGCAATTCTGAAATTTTTTGCTTTTTCCTGCTAATCCTAGCATGATAAAGAAGATTCAAAGAGAGTGAGATGCCAGCTCCTTTCATTCAGTCAGTAGCTTCAAACATTTCTGGACGTTTTTCAATGGCAAAAATCAATGAATATTGTAAATGCACAAACAGTAATATCTCCACATTGCACGGTGCAATTCTGAAATTTTTAGCTTTTTCCTGTTAATCCTAGCATGATAAAGAAGATTCAAAGAGAGTGAGATGCCAGCTCCTTTCATTCAGTCAGTAGCTTCAAACATTTCTGGACGTTTTTCAATGGCAAAAATCAATGAATATTGTAAATGCACAAACAGTAATATCTCCACATTGCACGGTGCAATTCTGAAATTTTTAGCTTTTTCCTGTTAATCCTAGCATGATAAAGAAGATTCAAAGAGAGTGAGATGGGGGAGTGGCCTGAGCACAGGACGAGATGGCAGCTTGATCCTGAGCTCCCTGAGGGCTTCGCTTTAAAGCTACTTTTTAAGCAACAAAAAGAAGATTTTTTTTCAAAATTCTTATATAATTTGACTTCCTATCATTCAGGGATCATCTTGACACCAAAGAATCCCTGCTAACCCCATCAACCCTGGAGATGTTTTGTGCTCAGACATTTGGGTGAGGCTCAGAATCCACCATTGAAGTGACTCTGTAACGTGGCCCTACAGGATTGTGGACCCATTTATGCCCTTCTACCTCCGGACCCAGGATTACATCGTTTTATACCGGACTTAAGGACTACCAGCAGGCTTTATATGCAGCTGCGGTAAGTCCTGGTGAGCATTCCAGTCCCTGAGGCTGTGACGTGCCCCTTTAAGCCCACAGATCGGTGGGGGCACATATTTCTCTCACTTTATTTAACTGAACATTATATACTGGGCCCCCTGACTGTTGTCAGAGCTTATTTTTAACCCACGGGGTGGCACATTTTGGTTCTGGTTCTGACACCCAGGCGATCACTGGCGGCCCTTTTCTTGTTTCCAGTCACTCTGCGGCCCTTTTCTTGTTTCCAGTCACTCAGCAGCGCTGCTTTGAGGTGACTGGAATAGCAGTAAAGGTCTGCTCTGCTCTGCCTTTCACTTTGGGAGCGGGACCCTACAGCAGTTTCAGCTGTTCTCTCACCGGACCCAAGAAAGAAAAGAGAAGAGGGGACTGAGACCGGGACACCGGCGACAGCTTGGAAATCCCTGCCCTGCAATCAACTATCGTTACTTCACGGAGGTCCGGACCGGACCCGCAGGACCTTACTCCGTAAGGAAGAGGCGCTGCCACCTCCGGACCAAAGATTCCCAACCCCACTGGTCCCCGTGGATAAGACCCCTGCTGCCGACAAGGGTCAGTGAGCCTAGCCTAGCCTGTACGACGCGGAGTTCAGGAGACTGAGACGGAGCGGGACTGCATACTGAATACTTCTGTACAGGTCAGATAAGCCCTGGCTGAAGCCGGGGCTTTTGCCGGGTTTCTGGGGGTCTGTTGCCGTGGTTCTGGGGCTGCCCCGGTGGTAACGGTGTCCCCTGGTGTCCCTGTGAAGCTGCTGCGTCCCTTTCCCCCCCCTCGGCTCACTGCCACCGCTGCTGTCTGCACCCGGCTCTCTCCTCTCCTTTGCGGCTGTTACCTGCACTCCGGGCTGTTCACATAGTAGCGGTCCCCCCTCCTCTGCTCCGGAGCCGGCATATCAGCTGTTCACTCTGATAACGAGCACTGCCGGTGTCCCCACGTCCCCAGGTTCCATATAGTGGCGGCGGCATCCCTCTTCCCCCTGATAAGAAGCTGCTCCGCTCCCCCTGCTCCCAGCTGTTGAGTGCCGCCGGTGCCGAGGTCCGTTCTATATACCCCCGCTGTGCCGCTCTGCTGTGTATGTTTTTATGGTGTCTGGACCCTGCAGACCCCTGTGACTGCCTCCCCCTTCTGTGACAGCGCTGCTGCGCTTTGATTTTTGCCTCTGGTCCCCCGCTGCAGCAGCCCCGCTACCCTCCACTGTCACACACTTCCAATCAGCTGATATTCTTTGAATCTCCTGCCTCCTGCTGCAGCGTAGCTCAGCACTGCTGTCCATGGTGCTGATCAGATTCTCCTGCCCTCTGCTGCGGCGTCGCTCTGCACTGCTGTCCATGGTGCTGATTTGAGCTGCTGTCCATGGTGCTGATCTTGTATTGGTCTGAACTGCTGTCCATGGTGCTGAACTTATACCAGTCAATTTCTCCTGCCTCCTGCTGCAGCGTCGCTCTGAACTGCTGTCCATGGTGCTGATTCTATATTATTACTGATACAGAGGTTTATTAAACTCCAAACGGTGTAATATCATTTTGACTGCGAGACTTGACTCTGAGGGGAGGGGAGGGATAGGAGGATCTGTTTCTGCCCTCATATATATACCCTGTGACTACGCTACTTGATATATATATAACAGTTGGTGCCCATGGAACTCTACAGATTTGCAAGCCTCCATAATAATTAGTTTCATGTTAAGAAATATATGTGCCTTTTATTTTTATCCCTCAGGTCAATTTCATTATTTTTTTTGTTACTTTTGATGGTAATTTATATTTTAAGGATTGTATTTTAGGGGGTACATAATATTGCAGTTTTTAAGGGTATTGATTGCCTCTTGTTGGATTGATATTTGTTTAACGCAAATTTCTTCTAGCCATTGTTCCCAGTCATTTTGCAACCCTAAAGTCTTTTGTCCACCCTTTAGGTCAAATATTTCTAGTGTTATTTTAGTGTTTTTCTATATATATATACCCATAGGTCTGATATTTTATAATGGCGGCTAATAAAAAAAATACCCAAAAGTCTTTGGAAGCTCCCCTTAAAACTAGTGCGGTTAGAGCGAAGTCCTCCCAACGCTTTTCATTTTCAAACCCATCAGAAGATGCTGTTAATACTGTCAGTCCTCTTAAGTCCAGATCACCTCATAGAAATCCGGAAGACAGACTGAGTTCTAAAGTAAGCTCTCCCACCAAAGAATCTTCTAAAAGTCTATTATCTCCAAAACCACAGAGAATTCCTGATGCTAAACCTGCCCCTTCTATCGTAGTTAAAGAAAAAAAAGTGGAAGAGATGGATATTTCCATCTCATCAAAGAGAAGGGACCCAGGAGCCTGGAGCAACAAGTATTCTTCATTGGCTACGAGTTCGGAGGAGGAATCCTCGGACACGTCTCCTAATCCTAGTCCAGATAAGAGACGTGCTAAAAAGGACTTTTCCCCTTCGTCCCCAGACCCTACGCTTAGTGTCCCGGTCAAAATGCCCATTTCACAAGAGTTGGGAAATACCGACCTTGGTTCATATCTGGACAATCTTTTAAAGACAATTGACAGAAATATGAAACTGGGCTTCGAGAAACAGGTAGACACCATGAAATCTACTTTGGAAGCTTTTGGTCTTAAATTGGAGGAAAACACTAAAAGACTTGAAACGGTGGAGGGAAGGGTAGAGTCTGTCTCTTCTGATAATCTAGAAATTAAATCTGAGCTTAAAAGACTCAGATTAAAAGTTGCGGATTTGGAGGATAGGAGTAGGAGAAATAATTTGAAAATTAGAGGCATATCTGAGGATGTTTCTCCCTCAGATATCTCGGCTTTTCTCAAAGACTTATTTCACAAGACAATCCCATCCCTTTCTGAGCAGGATCTTATCATTGATAGGGCCCATCGCTTATTTCGTCCGACCTCCATTTCCTCAGATCTTCCTAGGGATGTAATAGCTAGGTTACATTTCTTCTTGACCAAAGAGAGAATCTTGAATTATATCAGGGAAAATAGGACTTTTCCAGAGCCTTTCTCGCACCTAAAAATCTTCTCCGATTTTTCCAAAGAAACCATGGATGCAAGAAGGTCATACAAATTGACCACAGATAGACTGAGGGATATGAATATCCCATATAGGTGGGGCTTTCCAGTAAAGTTGCTGATTTTCTTTAACCGGAAAACATTCACTCTTACAGATCCTGATGAAGGCCCTAAATTTTTTGATTTTATAAAAGACATTCCCTACAAAGTTACAAAGGCACCCCACCGCTGAAATGATAAACACTACTCCCTCGGGAGCCCTCTTTAAAAATAATCTCATTTTATCACCTCACCTAACATGCTATAATAAATTTATCATTCTTCTTATATTTAGCCTTCATGGTTTGTCCACATTATTTTTCCCCCCAATCTGAGGGAGAACCTTTTCGGTGAAGGTTCCCTCAGGAGATTTTTTGATTCGTTTTTTTTTTCTTTTTCTTTGAATATTTGGTTATTGTTATTACTATCTTTGAATTAATACTAGAGATATTGTATTCCAGCTTTGATTGTCGGTTGATTTTTATTTTTTGGGAATTTGTTGGACCAACTGACCCCTCTCCTTTTGACTTACTTTAATTATTAATTTACCTATGCCTATCAAGATCATCACCTATAATGTAAGAGGCCTAAACAGTCCCAATAAGAGATTCTCCCTTTGGAAGGAATTGGGTCATCTTGGTGCTGATGTTGCGTGTCTTCAGGAGACAAGGTTTGCCGAGGGAAAACACCCTACTTTCACCCACAAACGCTACCCTCATATATTTGAATCCACTAGCGACCGGAAAAAAGCCGGTGTAGCTACAGTGATCAGAGATTCTGTCCCATTTGAGTTTTTAGATCAGCATAAAGATGTCAATGGAAGGTTCCATATATTGCTCTGTAAACTGAATAATCATGAGTGCACTGTTGTTAACCTATACGCCCCAAATAAAAAGCAAATACCCTTTTTGAATAAGGTTTTTAGAAAGGTTGAAGAGGTTAGGAGAGGCGAATTGATTTTTTTGGGAGACTTCAACATGGTCCCGGACGGGCATATGGACTCTTCCTCCCCCAGCCGTCATTTATACCCGACGCTAAATAATTGGCTTTTTAAAAATGAACTATTTGATACATTTAGATGTCTGCAAACTACCTCCAAAGAATTCTCCCATTTTTCGGATGCGCACCAAACGGCCTCTAGAATAGACTTAATAATAACTGACGTTTTTTCTTTACCCAAATTCTCTAACGTATCTATAGGCCTTAGGTCTCTATCAGATCATGCCCCTACGTCATGTGAAATTCATATTGGTCCTCTTATTAAAAATGGATTTCTTTGGAAATGTAGATCTTCACTTATTCATAACCCCAAAAACAAAAAAATTATTGAAAAAGCTATTTCTGATTATTTTAGGGAGAACGATACCCCAGATTTATCTAATCCCTTCTCCAGCTGGTGCGCTCACAAGGCCGTCCTTCGTGGTGTACTAATGCAGATATCCTCATCTGAAAAAAAAGAAAAAAGATCAAAAATTAATTCTCTTCAAAAACTGATTAGGGAAAAAGAATTAGAGCAAATTAATCTTCCTTCCCCTTCCCCAATAATTCAAAAAGAACTCTCAAATTTAAGGGTAGAGCTAAAATCAGAAATTTCTTCCTCCTATGATGCAATTATTCGGAAATCAAAATTTAATTACTATGCGGCTCTAAATAAACCTACCCGCTTTATGGCCCGCCTAGTCAAATGTAAAAGAGCAATTAATAGAATAGATAAAATAAAAAACAATAGTGGAATAACGTTTTGCCACCCTAAAGATATAGTGAACCAGTTTGCAAATTTTTACAAAAAACTCTACAACATCAAAACTGATCCTCTAATTTCCCATCCTCACCCAGATGCAATCAACAAATTTTTATCCTCCATTAATCTACCGAAATTGAGCCCTCTGGATCACGAGTCATTGAATAAGCCTTTTTCTAACCTTGAAATTATTAACACAATAAAGCAACTTAAAGATTTCAAGGCTCCGGGTCCAGATGGGTTCATTAATGAGTATTATAAAACTTTTTGTGACCTACTTTCTTCCCCTCTCACGAAAATTTTCAATCATGCTTCCTCAATAAGCTCCTTCCCCTCAGAAATGCTGGAAGCCACCATTACCCTAATACCCAAGTCTAAGGATGAGAGAGATAATGTTAAAAATTATAGGCCCATTTCGCTAATTAACACTGATATTAAGATATATTCGAAAATTCTGGCCAATCGTTTATCGACTATTCTCCCATCTCTCATCAACGATGATCAGATTGGCTTCGTTGGTGGGAGGCAAGCAACTGATGGCTCTAGAAGACTTCTGAATATTATTAAGGTGATAAATACGGCGAAACTCCCAACTTCATTGCTTGCTTTAGACGCTGAAAAAGCTTTCGACAGGTTAAATTGGCTATACCTTAAACTCACCCTTATTAAATTCGGTTTTGATAACAAATTTCTCTCTTCAATTATGGCCCTCTATTCTAACCCCCAAGCAAAAATTTATGTTAACAATTATCTCTCAAATCCAATCCCTATCACAAATGGTACTAGACAGGGTTGCCCACTTTCCCCCCTTCTCTTTGTCCTGGCTATGGAGCCTTTGGCACAGAGGATTAGAGAAAACACTGACATTAGGGGGATTTCTACCCCATCTCGAGAATTTAAAATTGGCCTCTTTGCAGATGATGTTATGCTTTCCTTGCTGGACCCAGTAAATTCGGTTGCGGAAGTTTCGAAGGTTCTAGAACTATTCTCTCAGATTTCTTATTTTAAGATCAATAATGAGAAGTCTAAACTTTTAAACATTAATCTGGACCGTCAGACGAGAGAGGTTTTACACTCGAGATTTTCCTTCGGTTTGGCTAAACGCAATCTGACTTATTTGGGGATCAGTATTGGTAAAACTATTAACTCAACAATTTCTGACAACCTGGTTCTGATTGAGGATATCGTCCGTGGAGATTTGATGGAATTTTTGAAAAGAGATTTGTCATGGTGGGGTAGAGTCCTCTCTATTAAGATGTTTGTTCTACCCAAAATCTTGTATTTTTTCCGCAACTTACCTTTAACTATTTCTCACATCTTTATTCAAAAAATTCAAAATCAGATTAATTCCTATGTCTGGGATAATAAACGTGCGAGGATATCTGCAGATATATTGTACAAGAATAAGTGCAACGGAGGTCTGAGCCACCCTAATATTTCCGCTTACTATTTGGCAAACCTCATCAAACAGAGCAGTAATTGGTTTAATTCTGACAGTCCCCCAGCTTGGATGACTCTGGAGACCTTCTTAAATAATGGTTCTTCTCCCCGTGAATTGTTACTTAGGCATCTCTTTAAACAGTGCACTCATGATTCTTCCCATCCTATTTTCCAGGCGATTATTGACGCCTGGAAAAAAATCGCCAAAAGAAAGAAAAAGAGTCCCCTAAGAGATTCTGATAGGGATAAGTTTTCTTTTGTCAAAAATTTTCCAATTGGTTTTGTTGCTGATCTGTATAACTCTTCCATTCCAGATCAATGGGACAATAAAGGGTTAAGGAAAATTGGAGACTTCTATGAAGCTTCTGCCTTTATTCCTTTCCAAACTCTTAAAAAAAGATTCAACTTACCTTCCTCTGATTTCTTTTTATACTCTCATTTAAAGAGCATTATTCTGGAATTTATTTCTGGTAAACTTATTGTTTCTGAAACCTCGGTGAACCTGTTAAGCAACCCATCCCACAAAATTTTTTGGAGCCTGAGACACATATATAACAGCTTCAATAATGATCTTTCCTTCCAAAAACACCTCTACATGATACGCTGGGAAAAAGATCTAAAACTCAATTTCCAATCCGATCAATGGGAGAGTGCTGTTCTTTTTTCTCAGGCCTCTAATATATCTATGCCCTTACAAGAGGCTTACTTCAAAATTCTAACCAGATGGTATTACACTCCAATCAGGCTTCACCATATAAAGCCCAGCAACTCTCCCCTTTGTTGGAGGGAGTGCGGCCTTAGGGGAGATCTTTTACATCTCTTTTGGAGCTGCCCTAAAATCCGGAATCTATGGGCTCAGATCTCTTCTTTGGTAGATGACCTTTTAGGCAGACCTGTAGTATTGACCCCTCAAATGGCTTTACTATCCTTAGATCTTGAACCATATAAGTCGTTTGAAAGATCTTTGGTGATTCACTTATTTTCAGTGTGTAAGAACGCATTGGCTTTTTATTGGAGAAAGTCACATGTCCCCACTTTGGAGGACTTAGTTGATAAGATGAATCTCCATAGAATATTTGAACTAAGATTTGCCCTTATCAACAATAATTTACTTAAATTTTCTAGGAAGTGGGATATTTGGCTCACTAAATTCCCTCAACCCTCTCATAACGCTGGAACATCTTAATGTGTGTCGTGTTTAGCTCATTAATATGTTTAATTTTTGCTAATGATAGTAATGTGTGTTTAAAGTGTTCAAATTTCTGCATTATCGTATATACTATTTGACGAACAAATTTCTCCCATCTTTCCTGATTATCCATTCCTGTTTGTTCCCTTTCCCTTTCCCTTCCCTCAGAATTTTTACCTTATTATGAATATTCTTTTGTCACTACTTTTATGCTACGTGTGTTATTCCCCTGTTAAATTGTTTATTAAAAATAAAAAAATATGGTAAAACAAAGAGAGTGAGATGCCAGCTCCTTTCATTCAGTCAGTAGCTTCAAACATTTCTGGTATATGAAAAACATGTTTTTCAATGGCAAAAATCAATGAATATTGTAAATGCACAAACAGTAATATCTCCACATTGCACGGTGCAATTCTGAAATTTTTAGCTTTTTCCTGTTAATCCTAGCATGATAAAGAAGATTCAAAGAGAGTGAGATGCCAGCTCCTTTCATTCAGTCAGTAGCTTCAAACATTTCTGGTATATGAAAAACATGTTTTTCAATGGCAAAAATCAATGAATATTGTAAATGCACAAACAGTAATATCTCCACATTGCACGGTGCAATTCTGAAATTTTTTGCTTTTTCCTGCTAATCCTAGCATGATAAAGAAGATTCAAAGAGAGTGAGATGCCAGCTCCTTTCATTCAGTCAGTAGCTTCAAACATTTCTGGACGTTTTTCAATGGCAAAAATCAATGAATATTGTAAATGCACAAACAGTAATATCTCCACATTGCACGGTGCAATTCTGAAATTTTTAGCTTTTTCCTGTTAATCCTAGCATGATAAAGAAGATTCAAAGAGAGTGAGATGCCAGCTCCTTTCATTCAGTCAGTAGCTTCAAACATTTCTGGACGTTTTTCAATGGCAAAAATCAATGAATATTGTAAATGCACAAACAGTAATATCTCCACATTGCACGGTGCAATTCTGAAATTTTTAGCTTTTTCCTGTTAATCCTAGCATGATAAAGAAGATTCAAAGAGAGTGAGATGCCAGCTCCTTTCATTCAGTCAGTAGCTTCAAACATTTCTGGTATATGAAAAACATGTTTTTCAATGGCAAAAATCAATGAATATTGTAAATGCACAAACAGTAATATCTCCACATTGCACGGTGCAATTCTGAAATTTTTAGCTTTTTCCTGTTAATCCTAGCATGATAAAGAAGATTCAAAGAGAGTGAGATGCCAGCTCCTTTCATTCAGTCAGTAGCTTCAAACATTTCTGGACGTTTTTCAATGGCAAAAATCAATGAATATTGTAAATGCACAAACAGTAATATCTCCACATTGCACGGTGCAATTCTGAAATTTTTAGCTTTTTCCTGTTAATCCTAGCATGATAAAGAAGATTCAAAGAGAGTGAGATGCCAGCTCCTTTCATTCAGTCAGTAGCTTCAAACATTTCTGGTATATGAAAAACATGTTTTTCAATGGCAAAAATCAATGAATATTGTAAATGCACAAACAGTAATATCTCCACATTGCACGGTGCAATTCTGAAATTTTTAGCTTTTTCCTGTTAATCCTAGCATGATAAAGAAGATTCAAAGAGAGTGAGATGCCAGCTCCTTTCATTCAGTCAGTAGCTTCAAACATTTCTGGACGTTTTTCAATGGCAAAAATCAATGAATATTGTAAATGCACAAACAGTAATATCTCCACATTGCACGGTGCAATTCTGAAATTTTTAGCTTTTTCCTGTTAATCCTAGCATGATAAAGAAGATTCAAAGAGAGTGAGATGCCAGCTCCTTTCATTCAGTCAGTAGCTTCAAACATTTCTGGTATATGAAAAACATGTTTTTCAATGGCAAAAATCAATGAATATTGTAAATGCACAAACAGTAATATCTCCACATTGCACGGTGCAATTCTGAAATTTTTAGCTTTTTCCTGTTAATCCTAGCATGATAAAGAAGATTCAAAGAGAGTGAGATGCCAGCTCCTTTCATTCAGTCAGTAGCTTCAAACATTTCTGGTATATGAAAAACATGTTTTTCAATGGCAAAAATCAATGAATATTGTAAATGCACAAACAGTAATATCTCCACATTGCACGGTGCAATTCTGAAATTTTTAGCTTTTTCCTGTTAATCCTAGCATGATAAAGAAGATTCAAAGAGAGTGAGATGCCAGCTCCTTTCATTCAGTCAGTAGCTTCAAACATTTCTGGTATATGAAAAACATGTTTTTCAATGGCAAAAATCAATGAATATTGTAAATGCACAAACAGTAATATCTCCACATTGCACGGTGCAATTCTGAAATTTTTAGCTTTTTCCTGTTAATCCTAGCATGATAAAGAAGATTCAAAGAGAGTGAGATGCCAGCTCCTTTCATTCAGTCAGTAGCTTCAAACATTTCTGGACGTTTTTCAATGGCAAAAATCAATGAATATTGTAAATGCACAAACAGTAATATCTCCACATTGCACGGTGCAATTCTGAAATTTTTAGCTTTTTCCTGTTAATCCTAGCATGATAAAGAAGATTCAAAGAGAGTGAGATGCCAGCTCCTTTCATTCAGTCAGTAGCTTCAAACATTTCTGGACGTTTTTCAATGGCAAAAATCAATGAATATTGTAAATGCACAAACAGTAATATCTCCACATTGCACGGTGCAATTCTGAAATTTTTAGCTTTTTCCTGCTAATCCTAGCATGATAAAGAAGATTCAAAGAGAGTGAGATGCCAGCTCCTTTCATTCAGTCAGTAGCTTCAAACATTTCTGGACGTTTTTCAATGGCAAAAATCAATGAATATTGTAAATGCACAAACAGTAATATCTCCACATTGCACGGTGCAATTCTGAAATTTTTAGCTTTTTCCTGCTAATCCTAGCATGATAAAGAAGATTCAAAGAGAGTGAGATGCCAGCTCCTTTCATTCAGTCAGTAGCTTCAAACATTTCTGGTATATGAAAAACATGTTTTTCAATGGCAAAAATCAATGAATATTGTAAATGCACAAACAGTAATATCTCCACATTGCACGGTGCAATTCTGAAATTTTTAGCTTTTTCCTGTTAATCCTAGCATGATAAAGAAGATTCAAAGAGAGTGAGATGCCAGCTCCTTTCATTCAGTCAGTAGCTTCAAACATTTCTGGTATATGAAAAACATGTTTTTCAATGGCAAAAATCAATGAATATTGTAAATGCACAAACAGTAATATCTCCACATTGCACGGTGCAATTCTGAAATTTTTAGCTTTTTCCTGTTAATCCTAGCATGATAAAGAAGATTCAAAGAGAGTGAGATGCCAGCTCCTTTCATTCAGTCAGTAGCTTCAAACATTTCTGGACGTTTTTCAATGGCAAAAATCAATGAATATTGTAAATGCACAAACAGTAATATCTCCACATTGCACGGTGCAATTCTGAAATTTTTAGCTTTTTCCTGTTAATCCTAGCATGATAAAGAAGATTCAAAGAGAGTGAGATGCCAGCTCCTTTCATTCAGTCAGTAGCTTCAAACATTTCTGGTATATGAAAAACATGTTTTTCAATGGCAAAAATCAATGAATATTGTAAATGCACAAACAGTAATATCTCCACATTGCACGGTGCAATTCTGAAATTTTTAGCTTTTTCCTGTTAATCCTAGCATGATAAAGAAGATTCAAAGAGAGTGAGATGCCAGCTCCTTTCATTCAGTCAGTAGCTTCAAACATTTCTGGTATATGAAAAACATGTTTTTCAATGGCAAAAATCAATGAATATTGTAAATGCACAAACAGTAATATCTCCACATTGCACGGTGCAATTCTGAAATTTTTAGCTTTTTCCTGTTAATCCTAGCATGATAAAGAAGATTCAAAGAGAGTGAGATGCCAGCTCCTTTCATTCAGTCAGTAGCTTCAAACATTTCTGGACGTTTTTCAATGGCAAAAATCAATGAATATTGTAAATGCACAAACAGTAATATCTCCACATTGCACGGTGCAATTCTGAAATTTTTAGCTTTTTCCTGTTAATCCTAGCATGATAAAGAAGATTCAAAGAGAGTGAGATGCCAGCTCCTTTCATTCAGTCAGTAGCTTCAAACATTTCTGGACGTTTTTCAATGGCAAAAATCAATGAATATTGTAAATGCACAAACAGTAATATCTCCACATTGCATGGTGCAATTCTGAAATTTTTAGCTTTTTCCTGTTAATCCTAGCATGATAAAGAAGATTCAAAGAGAGTGAGATGCCAGCTCCTTTCATTCAGTCAGTAGCTTCAAACATTTCTGGTATATGAAAAACATGTTTTTCAATGGCAAAAATCAATGAATATTGTAAATGCACAAACAGTAATATCTCCACATTGCACGGTGCAATTCTGAAATTTTTAGCTTTTTCCTGTTAATCCTAGCATGATAAAGAAGATTCAAAGAGAGTGAGATGCCAGCTCCTTTCATTCAGTCAGTAGCTTCAAACATTTCTGGACGTTTTTCAATGGCAAAAATCAATGAATATTGTAAATGCACAAACAGTAATATCTCCACATTGCACGGTGCAATTCTGAAATTTTTAGCTTTTTCCTGTTAATCCTAGCATGATAAAGAAGATTCAAAGAGAGTGAGATGCCAGCTCCTTTCATTCAGTCAGTAGCTTCAAACATTTCTGGTATATGAAAAACATGTTTTTCAATGGCAAAAATCAATGAATATTGTAAATGCACAAACAGTAATATCTCCACATTGCACGGTGCAATTCTGAAATTTTTAGCTTTTTCCTGTTAATCCTAGCATGATAAAGAAGATTCAAAGAGAGTGAGATGCCAGCTCCTTTCATTCAGTCAGTAGCTTCAAACATTTCTGGTATATGAAAAACATGTTTTTCAAAGGCAAAAATCAATGAATATTGTAAATGCACAAACAGTAATATCTCCACATTGCACGGTGCAATTCTGAAATTTTTAGCTTTTTCCTGTTAATCCTAGCATGATAAAGAAGATTCAAAGAGAGTGAGATGCCAGCTCCTTTCATTCAGTCAGTAGCTTCAAACATTTCTGGACGTTTTTCAATGGCAAAAATCAATGAATATTGTAAATGCACAAACAGTAATATCTCCACATTGCACGGTGCAATTCTGAAATTTTTAGCTTTTTCCTGTTAATCCTAGCATGATAAAGAAGATTCAAAGAGAGTGAGATGCCAGCTCCTTTCATTCAGTCAGTAGCTTCAAACATTTCTGGACGTTTTTCAATGGCAAAAATCAATGAATATTGTAAATGCACAAACAGTAATATCTCCACATTGCACGGTGCAATTCTGAAATTTTTAGCTTTTTCCTGTTAATCCTAGCATGATAAAGAAGATTCAAAGAGAGTGAGATGCCAGCTCCTTTCATTCAGTCAGTAGCTTCAAACATTTCTGGACGTTTTTCAATGGCAAAAATCAATGAATATTGTAAATGCACAAACAGTAATATCTCCACATTGCACGGTGCAATTCTGAAATTTTTAGCTTTTTCCTGTTAATCCTAGCATGATAAAGAAGATTCAAAGAGAGTGAGATGCCAGCTCCTTTCATTCAGTCAGTAGCTTCAAACATTTCTGGTATATGAAAAACATGTTTTTCAATGGCAAAAATCAATGAATATTGTAAATGCACAAACAGTAATATCTCCACATTGCACGGTGCAATTCTGAAATTTTTAGCTTTTTCCTGTTAATCCTAGCATGATAAAGAAGATTCAAAGAGAGTGAGATGCCAGCTCCTTTCATTCAGTCAGTAGCTTCAAACATTTCTGGTATATGAAAAACATGTTTTTCAATGGCAAAAATCAATGAATATTGTAAATGCACAAACAGTAATATCTCCACATTGCACGGTGCAATTCTGAAATTTTTAGCTTTTTCCTGTTAATCCTAGCATGATAAAGAAGATTCAAAGAGAGTGAGATGCCAGCTCCTTTCATTCAGTCAGTAGCTTCAAACATTTCTGGTATATGAAAAACATGTTTTTCAATGGCAAAAATCAATGAATATTGTAAATGCACAAACAGTAATATCTCCACATTGCACGGTGCAATTCTGAAATTTTTTGCTTTTTCCTGCTAATCCTAGCATGATAAAGAAGATTCAAAGAGAGTGAGATGCCAGCTCCTTTCATTCAGTCAGTAGCTTCAAACATTTCTGGACGTTTTTCAATGGCAAAAATCAATGAATATTGTAAATGCACAAACAGTAATATCTCCACATTGCACGGTGCAATTCTGAAATTTTTAGCTTTTTCCTGTTAATCCTAGCATGATAAAGAAGATTCAAAGAGAGTGAGATGCCAGCTCCTTTCATTCAGTCAGTAGCTTCAAACATTTCTGGACGTTTTTCAATGGCAAAAATCAATGAATATTGTAAATGCACAAACAGTAATATCTCCACATTGCACGGTGCAATTCTGAAATTTTTAGCTTTTTCCTGTTAATCCTAGCATGATAAAGAAGATTCAAAGAGAGTGAGATGCCAGCTCCTTTCATTCAGTCAGTAGATTCAAACATTTCTGGTATATGAAAAACATGTTTTTCAATGGCAAAAATCAATGAATATTGTAAATGCACAAACAGTAATATCTCCACATTGCACGGTGCAATTCTGAAATTTTTTGCTTTTTCCTGTTAATCCTAGCATGATAAAGAAGATTCAAAGAGAGTGAGATGCCAGCTCCTTTCATTCAGTCAGTAGCTTCAAACATTTCTGGACGTTTTTCAATGGCAAAAATCAATGAATATTGTAAATGCACAAACAGTAATATCTCCACATTGCACGGTGCAATTCTGAAATTTTTAGCTTTTTCCTGTTAATCCTAGCATGATAAAGAAGATTCAAAGAGAGTGAGATGCCAGCTCCTTTCATTCAGTCAGTAGCTTCAAACATTTCTGGTATATGAAAAACATGTTTTTCAATGGCAAAAATCAATGAATATTGTAAATGCACAAACAGTAATATCTCCACATTGCACGGTGCAATTCTGAAATTTTTAGCTTTTTCCTGTTAATCCTAGCATGATAAAGAAGATTCAAAGAGAGTGAGATGCCAGCTCCTTTCATTCAGTCAGTAGCTTCAAACATTTCTGGTATATGAAAAACATGTTTTTCAATGGCAAAAATCAATGAATATTGTAAATGCACAAACAGTAATATCTCCACATTGCACGGTGCAATTCTGAAATTTTTAGCTTTTTCCTGTTAATCCTAGCATGATAAAGAAGATTCAAAGAGAGTGAGATGCCAGCTCCTTTCATTCAGTCAGTAGCTTCAAACATTTCTGGTATATGAAAAACATGTTTTTCAATGGCAAAAATCAATGAATATTGTAAATGCACAAACAGTAATATCTCCACATTGCACGGTGCAATTCTGAAATTTTTAGCTTTTTCCTGTTAATCCTAGCATGATAAAGAAGATTCAAAGAGAGTGAGATGCCAGCTCCTTTCATTCAGTCAGTAGCTTCAAACATTTCTGGACGTTTTTCAATGGCAAAAATCAATGAATATTGTAAATGCACAAACAGTAATATCTCCACATTGCACGGTGCAATTCTGAAATTTTTTGCTTTTTCCTGTTAATCCTAGCATGATAAAGAAGATTCAAAGAGAGTGAGATGCCAGCTCCTTTCATTCAGTCAGTAGCTTCAAACATTTCTGGTATATGAAAAACATGTTTTTCAATGGCAAAAATCAATGAATATTGTAAATGCACAAACAGTAATATCTCCACATTGCACGGTGCAATTCTGAAATTTTTAGCTTTTTCCTGTTAATCCTAGCATGATAAAGAAGATTCAAAGAGAGTGAGATGCCAGCTCCTTTCATTCAGTCAGTAGCTTCAAACATTTCTGGTATATGAAAAACATGTTTTTCAATGGCAAAAATCAATGAATATTGTAAATGCACAAACAGTAATATCTCCACATTGCACGGTGCAATTCTGAAATTTTTTGCTTTTTCCTGCTAATCCTAGCATGATAAAGAAGATTCAAAGAGAGTGAGATGCCAGCTCCTTTCATTCAGTCAGTAGCTTCAAACATTTCTGGACGTTTTTCAATGGCAAAAATCAATGAATATTGTAAATGCACAAACAGTAATATCTCCACATTGCACGGTGCAATTCTGAAATTTTTAGCTTTTTCCTGTTAATCCTAGCATGATAAAGAAGATTCAAAGAGAGTGAGATGCCAGCTCCTTTCATTCAGTCAGTAGCTTCAAACATTTCTGGACGTTTTTCAATGGCAAAAATCAATGAATATTGTAAATGCACAAACAGTAATATCTCCACATTGCACGGTGCAATTCTGAAATTTTTAGCTTTTTCCTGTTAATCCTAGCATGATAAAGAAGATTCAAAGAGAGTGAGATGCCAGCTCCTTTCATTCAGTCAGTAGCTTCAAACATTTCTGGTATATGAAAAACATGTTTTTCAATGGCAAAAATCAATGAATATTGTAAATGCACAAACAGTAATATCTCCACATTGCACGGTGCAATTCTGAAATTTTTAGCTTTTTCCTGTTAATCCTAGCATGATAAAGAAGATTCAAAGAGAGTGAGATGCCAGCTCCTTTCATTCAGTCAGTAGCTTCAAACATTTCTGGACGTTTTTCAATGGCAAAAATCAATGAATATTGTAAATGCACAAACAGTAATATCTCCACATTGCACGGTGCAATTCTGAAATTTTTAGCTTTTTCCTGTTAATCCTAGCATGATAAAGAAGATTCAAAGAGAGTGAGATGCCAGCTCCTTTCATTCAGTCAGTAGCTTCAAACATTTCTGGTATATGAAAAACATGTTTTTCAATGGCAAAAATCAATGAATATTGTAAATGCACAAACAGTAATATCTCCACATTGCACGGTGCAATTCTGAAATTTTTAGCTTTTTCCTGTTAATCCTAGCATGATAAAGAAGATTCAAAGAGAGTGAGATGCCAGCTCCTTTCATTCAGTCAGTAGCTTCAAACATTTCTGGACGTTTTTCAATGGCAAAAATCAATGAATATTGTAAATGCACAAACAGTAATATCTCCACATTGCACGGTGCAATTCTGAAATTTTTAGCTTTTTCCTGTTAATCCTAGCATGATAAAGAAGATTCAAAGAGAGTGAGATGCCAGCTCCTTTCATTCAGTCAGTAGCTTCAAACATTTCTGGACGTTTTTCAATGGCAAAAATCAATGAATATTGTAAATGCACAAACAGTAATATCTCCACATTGCACGGTGCAATTCTGAAATTTTTAGCTTTTTCCTGTTAATCCTAGCATGATAAAGAAGATTCAAAGAGAGTGAGATGCCAGCTCCTTTCATTCAGTCAGTAGCTTCAAACATTTCTGGACGTTTTTCAATGGCAAAAATCAATGAATATTGTAAATGCACAAACAGTAATATCTCCACATTGCACAATGCAATTCTGAAATTTTTAGCTTTTTCCTGCTAATCCTAGCATGATAAAGAAGATTCAAAGAGAGTGAGATGCCAGCTCCTTTCATTCAGTCAGTAGCTTCAAACATTTCTGGACGTTTTTCAATGGCAAAAATCAATGAATATTGTAAATGCACAAACAGTAATATCTCCACATTGCACGGTGCAATTCTGAAATTTTTAGCTTTTTCCTGCTAATCCTAGCATGATAAAGAAGATTCAAAGAGAGTGAGATGCCAGCTCCTTTCATTCAGTCAGTAGCTTCAAACATTTCTGGTATATGAAAAACATGTTTTTCAATGGCAAAAATCAATGAATATTGTAAATGCACAAACAGTAATATCTCCACATTGCACGGTGCAATTCTGAAATTTTTAGCTTTTTCCTGTTAATCCTAGCATGATAAAGAAGATTCAAAGAGAGTGAGATGCCAGCTCCTTTCATTCAGTCAGTAGCTTCAAACATTTCTGGTATATGAAAAACATGTTTTTCAATGGCAAAAATCAATGAATATTGTAAATGCACAAACAGTAATATCTCCACATTGCACGGTGCAATTCTGAAATTTTTAGCTTTTTCCTGTTAATCCTAGCATGATAAAGAAGATTCAAAGAGAGTGAGATGCCAGCTCCTTTCATTCAGTCAGTAGCTTCAAACATTTCTGGACGTTTTTCAATGGCAAAAATCAATGAATATTGTAAATGCACAAACAGTAATATCTCCACATTGCACGGTGCAATTCTGAAATTTTTAGCTTTTTCCTGTTAATCCTAGCATGATAAAGAAGATTCAAAGAGAGTGAGATGCCAGCTCCTTTCATTCAGTCAGTAGCTTCAAACATTTCTGGTATATGAAAAACATGTTTTTCAATGGCAAAAATCAATGAATATTGTAAATGCACAAACAGTAATATCTCCACATTGCACGGTGCAATTCTGAAATTTTTAGCTTTTTCCTGTTAATCCTAGCATGATAAAGAAGATTCAAAGAGAGTGAGATGCCAGCTCCTTTCATTCAGTCAGTAGCTTCAAACATTTCTGGTATATGAAAAACATGTTTTTCAATGGCAAAAATCAATGAATATTGTAAATGCACAAACAGTAATATCTCCACATTGCACGGTGCAATTCTGAAATTTTTAGCTTTTTCCTGTTAATCCTAGCATGATAAAGAAGATTCAAAGAGAGTGAGATGCCAGCTCCTTTCATTCAGTCAGTAGCTTCAAACATTTCTGGACGTTTTTCAATGGCAAAAATCAATGAATATTGTAAATGCACAAACAGTAATATCTCCACATTGCACGGTGCAATTCTGAAATTTTTAGCTTATTCCTGTTAATCCTAGCATGATAAAGAAGATTCAAAGAGAGTGAGATGCCAGATCCTTTCATTCAGTCAGTAGCTTCAAACATTTCTGGACGTTTTTCAATGGCAAAAATCAATGAATATTGTAAATGCACAAACAGTAATATCTCCACATTGCACGGTGCAATTCTGAAATTTTTAGCTTTTTCCTGTTAATCCTAGCATGATAAAGAAGATTCAAAGAGAGTGAGATGCCAGCTCCTTTCATTCAGTCAGTAGCTTCAAACATTTCTGGACGTTTTTCAATGGCAAAAATCAATGAATATTGTAAATGCACAAACAGTAATATCTCCACATTGCACGGTGCAATTCTGAAATTTTTAGCTTTTTCCTGTTAATCCTAGCATGATAAAGAAGATTCAAAGAGAGTGAGATGCCAGCTCCTTTCATTCAGTCAGTAGCTTCAAACATTTCTGGTATATGAAAAACGTTTTTCAATGGCAAAAATCAATGAATATTGTAAATGCACAAACAGTAATATCTCCACATTGCACGGTGCAATTCTGAAATTTTTAGCTTTTTCCTGTTAATCCTAGCATGATAAAGAAGATTCAAAGAGAGTGAGATGCCAGCTCCTTTCATTCAGTCAGTAGCTTCAAACATTTCTGGACGTTTTTCAATGGCAAAAATCAATGAATATTGTAAATGCACAAACAGTAATATCTCCACATTGCACGGTGCAATTCTGAAATTTTTAGCTTTTTCCTGTTAATCCTAGCATGATAAAGAAGATTCAAAGAGAGTGAGATGCCAGCTCCTTTCATTCAGTCAGTAGCTTCAAACATTTCTGGTATATGAAAAACATGTTTTTCAATGGCAAAAATCAATGAATATTGTAAATGCACAAACAGTAATATCTCCACATTGCACGGTGCAATTCTGAAATTTTTAGCTTTTTCCTGTTAATCCTAGCATGATAAAGAAGATTCAAAGAGAGTGAGATGCCAGCTCCTTTCATTCAGTCAGTAGCTTCAAACATTTCTGGTATATGAAAAACATGTTTTTCAATGGCAAAAATCAATGAATATTGTAAATGCACAAACAGTAATATCTCCACATTGCACGGTGCAATTCTGAAATTTTTTGCTTTTTCCTGCTAATCCTAGCATGATAAAGAAGATTCAAAGAGAGTGAGATGCCAGCTCCTTTCATTCAGTCAGTAGCTTCAAACATTTCTGGACGTTTTTCAATGGCAAAAATCAATGAATATTGTAAATGCACAAACAGTAATATCTCCACATTGCACGGTGCAATTCTGAAATTTTTAGCTTTTTCCTATTAATCCTAGCATGATAAAGAAGATTCAAAGAGAGTGAGATGCCAGCTCCTTTCATTCAGTCAGTAGCTTCAAACATTTCTGGACGTTTTTCAATGGCAAAAATCAATGAATATTGTAAATGCACAAACAGTAATATCTCCACATTGCACGGTGCAATTCTGAAATTTTTAGCTTTTTCCTGTTAATCCTAGCATGATAAAGAAGATTCAAAGAGAGTGAGATGCCAGCTCCTTTCATTCAGTCAGTAGCTTCAAACATTTCTGGTATATGAAAAACATGTTTTTCAATGGCAAAAATCAATGAATATTGTAAATGCACAAACAGTAATATCTCCACATTGCACGGTGCAATTCTGAAATTTTTAGCTTTTTCCTGTTAATCCTAGCATGATAAAGAAGATTCAAAGAGAGTGAGATGCCAGCTCCTTTCATTCAGTCAGTAGCTTCAAACATTTCTGGACGTTTTTCAATGGCAAAAATCAATGAATATTGTAAATGCACAAACAGTAATATCTCCACATTGCACGGTGCAATTCTGAAATTTTTAGCTTTTTCCTGTTAATCCTAGCATGATAAAGAAGATTCAAAGAGAGTGAGATGCCAGCTCCTTTCATTCAGTCAGTAGCTTCAAACATTTCTGGTATATGAAAAACATGTTTTTCAATGGCAAAAATCAATGAATATTGTAAATGCACAAACAGTAATATCTCCACATTGCACGGTGCAATTCTGAAATTTTTAGCTTTTTCCTGTTAATCCTAGCATGATAAAGAAGATTCAAAGAGAGTGAGATGCCAGCTCCTTTCATTCAGTCAGTAGCTTCAAACATTTCTGGACGTTTTTCAATGGCAAAAATCAATGAATATTGTAAATGCACAAACAGTAATATGTCCACATTGCACGGTGCAATTCTGAAATTTTTAGCTTTTTCCTGTTAATCCTAGCATGATAAAGAAGATTCAAAGAGAGTGAGATGCCAGCTCCTTTCATTCAGTCAGTAGCTTCAAACATTTCTGGACGTTTTTCAATGGCAAAAATCAATGAATATTGTAAATGCACAAACAGTAATATCTCCACATTGCACGGTGCAATTCTGAAATTTTTAGCTTTTTCCTGTTAATCCTAGCATGATAAAGAAGATTCAAAGAGAGTGAGATGCCAGCTCCTTTCATTCAGTCAGTAGCTTCAAACATTTCTGGACGTTTTTCAATGGCAAAAATCAATGAATATTGTAAATGCACAAACAGTAATATCTCCACATTGCACGGTGCAATTCTGAAATTTTTAGCTTTTTCCTGTTAATCCTAGCATGATAAAGAAGATTCAAAGAGAGTGAGATGCCAGCTCCTTTCATTCAGTCAGTAGCTTCAAACATTTCTGGTATATGAAAAACATGTTTTTCAATGGCAAAAATCAATGAATATTGTAAATGCACAAACAGTAATATCTCCACATTGCACGGTGCAATTCTGAAATTTTTAGCTTTTTCCTGTTAATCCTAGCATGATAAAGAAGATTCAAAGAGAGTGAGATGCCAGCTCCTTTCATTCAGTCAGTAGCTTCAAACATTTCTGGTATATGAAAAACATGTTTTTCAATGGCAAAAATCAATGAATATTGTAAATGCACAAACAGTAATATCTCCACATTGCACGGTGCAATTCTGAAATTTTTAGCTTTTTCCTGTTAATCCTAGCATGATAAAGAAGATTCAAAGAGAGTGAGATGCCAGCTCCTTTCATTCAGTCAGTAGCTTCAAACATTTCTGGTATATGAAAAACATGTTTTTCAATGGCAAAAATCAATGAATATTGTAAATGCACAAACAGTAATATCTCCACATTGCACGGTGCAATTCTGAAATTTTTAGCTTTTTCCTGTTAATCCTAGCATGATAAAGAAGATTCAAAGAGAGTGAGATGCCAGCTCCTTTCATTCAGTCAGTAGCTTCAAACATTTCTGGACGTTTTTCAATGGCAAAAATCAATGAATATTGTAAATGCACAAACAGTAATATCTCCACATTGCACGGTGCAATTCTGAAATTTTTAGCTTTTTCCTGTTAATCCTAGCATGATAAAGAAGATTCAAAGAGAGTGAGATGCCAGCTCCTTTCATTCAGTCAGTAGCTTCAAACATTTCTGGTATATGAAAAACATGTTTTTCAATGGCAAAAATCAATGAATATTGTAAATGCACAAACAGTAATATCTCCACATTGCACGGTGCAATTCTGAAATTTTTAGCTTTTTCCTGTTAATCCTAGCATGATAAAGAAGATTCAAAGAGAGTGAGATGCCAGCTCCTTTCATTCAGTCAGTAGCTTCAAACATTTCTGGTATATGAAAAACATGTTTTTCAATGGCAAAAATCAATGAATATTGTAAATGCACAAACAGTAATATCTCCACATTGCACGGTGCAATTCTGAAATTTTTAGCTTTTTCCTGTTAATCCTAGCATGATAAAGAAGATTCAAAGAGAGTGAGATGCCAGCTCCTTTCATTCAGTCAGTAGCTTCAAACATTTCTGGACGTTTTTCAATGGCAAAAATCAATGAATATTGTAAATGCACAAACAGTAATATCTCCACATTGCACGGTGCAATTCTGAAATTTTTAGCTTTTTCCTGCTAATCCTAGCATGATAAAGAAGATTCAAAGAGAGTGAGATGCCAGCTCCTTTCATTCAGTCAGTAGCTTCAAACATTTCTGGTATATGAAAAACATGTTTTTCAATGGCAAAAATCAATGAATATTGTAAATGCACAAACAGTAATATCTCCACATTGCACGGTGCAATTCTGAAATTTTTAGCTTTTTCCTGTTAATCCTAGCATGATAAAGAAGATTCAAAGAGAGTGAGATGCCAGCTCCTTTCATTCAGTCAGTAGCTTCAAACATTTCTGGACATGTTTTTCAATGGCAAAAATCAATGAATATTGTAAATGCACAAACAGTAATATCTCCACATTGCACGGTGCAATTCTGAAATTTTTAGCTTTTTCCTGTTAATCCTAGCATGATAAAGAAGATTCAAAGAGAGTGAGATGCCAGCTCCTTTCATTCAGTCAGTAGCTTCAAACATTTCTGGACGTTTTTCAATGGCAAAAATCAATGAATATTGTAAATGCACAAACAGTAATATCTCCACATTGCACGGTGCAATTCTGAAATTTTTAGCTTTTTCCTGTTAATCCTAGCATGATAAAGAAGATTCAAAGAGAGTGAGATGCCAGCTCCTTTCATTCAGTCAGTAGCTTCAAACATTTCTGGACGTTTTTCAATGGCAAAAATCAATGAATATTGTAAATGCACAAACAGTAATATCTCCACATTGCACGGTGCAATTCTGAAATTTTTAGCTTTTTCCTGTTAATCCTAGCATGATAAAGAAGATTCAA
>NW_027371195.1:0-29791 GCF_046119375.1 Phyllobates terribilis | reverse complement strand
TTGCACGGTGCAATTCTGAAATTTTTAGCTTTTTCCTGTTAATCCTAGCATGATAAAGAAGATTCAAAGAGAGTGAGATGCCAGCTCCTTTCATTCAGTCAGTAGCTTCAAACATTTCTGGTATATTAAAAACATGTTTTTCAATGGCAAAAATCAATGAATATTGTAAATGCACAAACAGTAATATCTCCACATAAGAGTTGCAAGGTGCAATTCTGAAATTTTTTGCTTTTTCCTGTTAATCCTAGCATGATAAAGAAGATTCAAAGAGAGTGAGATGCCAGCTCCTTTCATTCAGTCAGTAGCTTCAAACATTTCTGGTATATGAAAACATGTTTTTCAATGGCAAAAATCAATGAATATTGTAAATGCACAAACAGTAATATCTCCACATTGCAAGGTGCAATTCTGAAATTTTTTGCTTTTTCCTGCTAATCCTAGCATGATAAAGAAGATTCAAAGAGAGTGAGATGCCAGCTCCTTTCATTCAGTCAGTAGCTTCAAACATTTCTGGTATATGAAAAACATGTTTTTCAATGGCAAAAATCAATGAATATTGTAAATGCACAAACAGTAATATCTCCACATTGCAAGGTGCAATTCTGAAATTTTTTGCTTTTTCCTGCTAATCCTAGCATGATAAAGAAGATTCAAAGAGAGTGAGATGCCAGCTCCTTTCATTCAGTCAGTAGCTTCAAACATTTCTGGTATATGAAAAACATGTTTTTCAATGGCAAAAATCAATGAATATTGTAAATGCACAAACAGTAATATCTCCACATTGCAAGGTGCAATTCTGAAATTTTTTGCTTTTTCCTGCTAATCCTAGCATGATAAAGAAGATTCAAAGAGAGTGAGATGCCAGCTCCTTTCATTCAGTCAGTAGCTTCAAACATTTCTGGTATATGAAAAACATGTTTTTCAATGGCAAAAATCAATGAATATTGTAAATGCACAAACAGTAATATCTCCACATTGCACGGTGCAATTCTGAAATTTTTAGCTTTTTCCTGTTAATCCTAGCATGATAAAGAAGATTCAAAGAGAGTCAGATGCCAGCTCCTTTCATTCAGTCAGTAGCTTCAAACATTTCTGGTATATGAAAAACATGTTTTTCAATGGCAAAAATCAATGAATATTGTAAATGCACAAACAGTAATATCTCCACATTGCAAGGTGCAATTCTGAAATTTTTTGCTTTTTCCTGCTAATCCTAGCATGATAAAGAAGATTCAAAGAGAGTGAGATGCCAGCTCCTTTCATTCAGTCAGTAGCTTCAAACATTTCTGGTATATGAAAAACATGTTTTTCAATGGCAAAAATCAATGAATATTGTAAATGCACAAACAGTAATATCTCCACATTGCACGGTGCAATTCTGAAATTTTTAGCTTTTTCCTGTTAATCCTAGCATGATAAAGAAGATTCAAAGAGAGTGAGATGCCAGCTCCTTTCATTCAGTCAGTAGCTTCAAACATTTCTGGTATATGAAAAACATGTTTTTCAATGGCAAAAATCAATGAATATTGTAAATGCACAAACAGTAATATCTCCACATTGCAAGGTGCAATTCTGAAATTTTTTGCTTTTTCCTGCTAATCCTAGCATGATAAAGAAGATTCAAAGAGAGTGAGATGCCAGCTCCTTTCATTCAGTCAGTAGCTTCAAACATTTCTGGTATATGAAAAACATGTTTTTCAATGGCAAAAATCAATGAATATTGTAAATGCACAAACAGTAATATCTCCACATTGCACGGTGCAATTCTGAAATTTTTAGCTTTTTCCTGTTAATCCTAGCATGATAAAGAAGATTCAAAGAGAGTGAGATGCCAGCTCCTTTCATTCAGTCAGTAGCTTCAAACATTTCTGGTATATTAAAAACATGTTTTTCAATGGCAAAAATCAATGAATATTGTAAATGCACAAACAGTAATATCTCCACATTGCAAGGTGCAATTCTGAAATTTTTTGCTTTTTCCTGTTAATCCTAGCATGATAAAGAAGATTCAAAGAGAGTGAGATGCCAGCTCCTTTCATTCAGTCAGTAGCTTCAAACATTTCTGGTATATGAAAAACATGTTTTTCAATGGCAAAAATCAATGAATATTGTAAATGCACAAACAGTAATATCTCCACATTGCAAGGTGCAATTCTGAAATTTTTTGCTTTTTCCTGCTAATCCTAGCATGATAAAGAAGATTCAAAGAGAGTGAGATGCCAGCTCCTTTCATTCAGTCAGTAGCTTCAAACATTTCTGGTATATGAAAAACATGTTTTTCAATGGCAAAAATCAATGAATATTGTAAATGCACAAACAGTAATATCTCCACATTGCAAGGTGCAATTCTGAAATTTTTTGCTTTTTCCTGCTAATCCTAGCATGATAAAGAAGATTCAAAGAGAGTGAGATGCCAGCTCCTTTCATTCAGTCAGTAGCTTCAAAC
The DNA here is from genome assembly GCF_046119375.1 of Phyllobates terribilis. Classification (NCBI taxonomy): domain Eukaryota; kingdom Metazoa; phylum Chordata; class Amphibia; order Anura; family Dendrobatidae; genus Phyllobates; species Phyllobates terribilis. The sequence continues at coordinate 27,345 of NW_027371195.1, read as the reverse complement.
ATTTCTGGTATATGAAAAACATGTTTTTCAATGGCAAAAATCAATGAATATTGTAAATGCACAAACAGTAATATCTCCACATTGCAAGGTGCAATTCTGAAATTTTTTGCTTTTTCCTGCTAATCCTAGCATGATAAAGAAGATTCAAAGAGAGTGAGATGCCAGCTCCTTTCATTCAGTCAGTAGCTTCAAACATTTCTGGTATATGAAAAACATGTTTTTCAATGGCAAAAATCAATGAATATTGTAAATGCACAAACAGTAATATCTCCACATTGCACGGTGCAATTCTGAAATTTTTAGCTTTTTCCTGTTAATCCTAGCATGATAAAGAAGATTCAAAGAGAGTCAGATGCCAGCTCCTTTCATTCAGTCAGTAGCTTCAAACATTTCTGGTATATGAAAAACATGTTTTTCAATGGCAAAAATCAATGAATATTGTAAATGCACAAACAGTAATATCTCCACATTGCAAGGTGCAATTCTGAAATTTTTTGCTTTTTCCTGCTAATCCTAGCATGATAAAGAAGATTCAAAGAGAGTGAGATGCCAGCTCCTTTCATTCAGTCAGTAGCTTCAAACATTTCTGGTATATGAAAAACATGTTTTTCAATGGCAAAAATCAATGAATATTGTAAATGCACAAACAGTAATATCTCCACATTGCACGGTGCAATTCTGAAATTTTTAGCTTTTTCCTGTTAATCCTAGCATGATAAAGAAGATTCAAAGAGAGTGAGATGCCAGCTCCTTTCATTCAGTCAGTAGCTTCAAACATTTCTGGTATATGAAAAACATGTTTTTCAATGGCAAAAATCAATGAATATTGTAAATGCACAAACAGTAATATCTCCACATTGCAAGGTGCAATTCTGAAATTTTTTGCTTTTTCCTGCTAATCCTAGCATGATAAAGAAGATTCAAAGAGAGTGAGATGCCAGCTCCTTTCATTCAGTCAGTAGCTTCAAACATTTCTGGTATATGAAAAACATGTTTTTCAATGGCAAAAATCAATGAATATTGTAAATGCACAAACAGTAATATCTCCACATTGCACGGTGCAATTCTGAAATTTTTAGCTTTTTCCTGTTAATCCTAGCATGATAAAGAAGATTCAAAGAGAGTGAGATGCCAGCTCCTTTCATTCAGTCAGTAGCTTCAAACATTTCTGGTATATTAAAAACATGTTTTTCAATGGCAAAAATCAATGAATATTGTAAATGCACAAACAGTAATATCTCCACATTGCAAGGTGCAATTCTGAAATTTTTTGCTTTTTCCTGTTAATCCTAGCATGATAAAGAAGATTCAAAGAGAGTGAGATGCCAGCTCCTTTCATTCAGTCAGTAGCTTCAAACATTTCTGGTATATGAAAAACATGTTTTTCAATGGCAAAAATCAATGAATATTGTAAATGCACAAACAGTAATATCTCCACATTGCAAGGTGCAATTCTGAAATTTTTTGCTTTTTCCTGCTAATCCTAGCATGATAAAGAAGATTCAAAGAGAGTGAGATGCCAGCTCCTTTCATTCAGTCAGTAGCTTCAAACATTTCTGGTATATGAAAAACATGTTTTTCAATGGCAAAAATCAATGAATATTGTAAATGCACAAACAGTAATATCTCCACATTGCAAGGTGCAATTCTGAAATTTTTTGCTTTTTCCTGCTAATCCTAGCATGATAAAGAAGATTCAAAGAGAGTGAGATGCCAGCTCCTTTCATTCAGTCAGTAGCTTCAAACATTTCTGGTATATGAAAAACATGTTTTTCAATGGCAAAAATCAATGAATATTGTAAATGCACAAACAGTAATATCTCCACATTGCAAGGTGCAATTCTGAAATTTTTTGCTTTTTCCTGCTAATCCTAGCATGATAAAGAAGATTCAAAGAGAGTGAGATGCCAGCTCCTTTCATTCAGTCAGTAGCTTCAAACATTTCTGGTATATGAAAAACATGTTTTTCAATGGCAAAAATCAATGAATATTGTAAATGCACAAACAGTAATATCTCCACATTGCACGGTGCAATTCTGAAATTTTTAGCTTTTTCCTGTTAATCCTAGCATGATAAAGAAGATTCAAAGAGAGTCAGATGCCAGCTCCTTTCATTCAGTCAGTAGCTTCAAACATTTCTGGTATATGAAAAACATGTTTTTCAATGGCAAAAATCAATGAATATTGTAAATGCACAAACAGTAATATCTCCACATTGCACGGTGCAATTCTGAAATTTTTAGCTTTTTCCTGTTAATCCTAGCATGATAAAGAAGATTCAAAGAGAGTCAGATGCCAGCTCCTTTCATTCAGTCAGTAGCTTCAAACATTTCTGGTATATGAAAAACATGTTTTTCAATGGCAAAAATCAATGAATATTGTAAATGCACAAACAGTAATATCTCCACATTGCAAGGTGCAATTCTGAAATTTTTTGCTTTTTCCTGCTAATCCTAGCATGATAAAGAAGATTCAAAGAGAGTGAGATGCCAGCTCCTTTCATTCAGTCAGTAGCTTCAAACATTTCTGGTATATGAAAAACATGTTTTTCAATGGCAAAAATCAATGAATATTGTAAATGCACAAACAGTAATATCTCCACATTGCACGGTGCAATTCTGAAATTTTTAGCTTTTTCCTGTTAATCCTAGCATGATAAAGAAGATTCAAAGAGAGTGAGATGCCAGCTCCTTTCATTCAGTCAGTAGCTTCAAACATTTCTGGTATATGAAAAACATGTTTTTCAATGGCAAAAATCAATGAATATTGTAAATGCACAAACAGTAATATCTCCACATTGCAAGGTGCAATTCTGAAATTTTTTGCTTTTTCCTGCTAATCCTAGCATGATAAAGAAGATTCAGAGTGAGATGCCAGCTCCTTTCATTCAGTCAGTAGCTTCAAACATTTCTGGTATATGAAAAACATGTTTTTCAATGGCAAAAATCAATGAATATTGTAAATGCACAAACAGTAATATCTCCACATTGCACGGTGCAATTCTGAAATTTTTAGCTTTTTCCTGTTAATCCTAGCATGATAAAGAAGATTCAAAGAGAGTGAGATGCCAGCTCCTTTCATTCAGTCAGTAGCTTCAAACATTTCTGGTATATTAAAAACATGTTTTTCAATGGCAAAAATCAATGAATATTGTAAATGCACAAACAGTAATATCTCCACATTGCAAGGTGCAATTCTGAAATTTTTTGCTTTTTCCTGTTAATCCTAGCATGATAAAGAAGATTCAAAGAGAGTGAGATGCCAGCTCCTTTCATTCAGTCAGTAGCTTCAAACATTTCTGGTATATGAAAAACATGTTTTTCAATGGCAAAAATCAATGAATATTGTAAATGCACAAACAGTAATATCTCCACATTGCAAGGTGCAATTCTGAAATTTTTTGCTTTTTCCTGCTAATCCTAGCATGATAAAGAAGATTCAAAGAGAGTGAGATGCCAGCTCCTTTCATTCAGTCAGTAGCTTCAAACATTTCTGGTATATGAAAAACATGTTTTTCAATGGCAAAAATCAATGAATATTGTAAATGCACAAACAGTAATATCTCCACATTGCAAGGTGCAATTCTGAAATTTTTTGCTTTTTCCTGCTAATCCTAGCATGATAAAGAAGATTCAAAGAGAGTGAGATGCCAGCTCCTTTCATTCAGTCAGTAGCTTCAAACATTTCTGGTATATGAAAAACATGTTTTTCAATGGCAAAAATCAATGAATATTGTAAATGCACAAACAGTAATATCTCCACATTGCAAGGTGCAATTCTGAAATTTTTTGCTTTTTCCTGCTAATCCTAGCATGATAAAGAAGATTCAAAGAGAGTGAGATGCCAGCTCCTTTCATTCAGTCAGTAGCTTCAAACATTTCTGGTATATGAAAAACATGTTTTTCAATGGCAAAAATCAATGAATATTGTAAATGCACAAACAGTAATATCTCCACATTGCACGGTGCAATTCTGAAATTTTTAGCTTTTTCCTGTTAATCCTAGCATGATAAAGAAGATTCAAAGAGAGTCAGATGCCAGCTCCTTTCATTCAGTCAGTAGCTTCAAACATTTCTGGTATATGAAAAACATGTTTTTCAATGGCAAAAATCAATGAATATTGTAAATGCACAAACAGTAATATCTCCACATTGCAAGGTGCAATTCTGAAATTTTTTGCTTTTTCCTGCTAATCCTAGCATGATAAAGAAGATTCAAAGAGAGTGAGATGCCAGCTCCTTTCATTCAGTCAGTAGCTTCAAACATTTCTGGTATATGAAAAACATGTTTTTCAATGGCAAAAATCAATGAATATTGTAAATGCACAAACAGTAATATCTCCACATTGCACGGTGCAATTCTGAAATTTTTAGCTTTTTCCTGTTAATCCTAGCATGATAAAGAAGATTCAAAGAGAGTGAGATGCCAGCTCCTTTCATTCAGTCAGTAGCTTCAAACATTTCTGGTATATGAAAAACATGTTTTTCAATGGCAAAAATCAATGAATATTGTAAATGCACAAACAGTAATATCTCCACATTGCAAGGTGCAATTCTGAAATTTTTTGCTTTTTCCTGCTAATCCTAGCATGATAAAGAAGATTCAAAGAGAGTGAGATGCCAGCTCCTTTCATTCAGTCAGTAGCTTCAAACATTTCTGGTATATGAAAAACATGTTTTTCAATGGCAAAAATCAATGAATATTGTAAATGCACAAACAGTAATATCTCCACATTGCACGGTGCAATTCTGAAATTTTTAGCTTTTTCCTGTTAATCCTAGCATGATAAAGAAGATTCAAAGAGAGTGAGATGCCAGCTCCTTTCATTCAGTCAGTAGCTTCAAACATTTCTGGTATATGAAAAACATGTTTTTCAATGGCAAAAATCAATGAATATTGTAAATGCACAAACAGTAATATCTCCACATTGCACGGTGCAATTCTGAAATTTTTAGCTTTTTCCTGTTAATCCTAGCATGATAAAGAAGATTCAAAGAGAGTGAGATGCCAGCTCCTTTCATTCAGTCAGTAGCTTCAAACATTTCTGGTATATGAAAAACATGTTTTTCAATGGCAAAAATCAATGAATATTGTAAATGCACAAACAGTAATATCTCCACATTGCACGGTGCAATTCTGAAATTTTTTGCTTTTTCCTGTTAATCCTAGCATGATAAAGAAGATTCAAAGAGAGTGAGATGCCAGCTCCTTTCATTCAGTCAGTAGCTTCAAACATTTCTGGTATATGAAAAACATGTTTTTCAATGGCAAAAATCAATGAATATTGTAAATGCACAAACAGTAATATCTCCACATTGCAAGGTGCAATTCTGAAATTTTTTGCTTTTTCCTGTTAATCCTAGCATGATAAAGAAGATTCAAAGAGAGTGAGATGCCAGCTCCTTTCATTCAGTCAGTAGCTTCAAACATTTCTGGTATATGAAAAACGTTTTACAATGGCAAAAATCAATGAATATTGTAAATGCACAAACAGTAATATCTCCACATTGCACGGTGCAATTCTGAAATTTTTAGCTTTTTCCTGTTAATCCTAGCATGATAAAGAATATTCAAAGAGAGTGAGATGCCAGCTCCTTTCATTCAGTCAGTAGCTTCAAACATTTCTGGTATATTAAAAACATGTTTTTCAATGGCAAAAATCAATGAATATTGTAAATGCACAAACAGTAATATCTCCACATTGCAAGGTGCAATTCTGAAATTTTTTGCTTTTTCCTGTTAATCCTAGCATGATAAAGAAGATTCAAAGAGAGTGAGATGCCAGCTCCTTTCATTCAGTCAGTAGCTTCAAACATTTCTGGTATATGAAAAACATGTTTTTCAATGGCAAAAATCAATGAATATTGTAAATGCACAAACAGTAATATCTCCACATTGCAAGGTGCAATTCTGAAATTTTTTGCTTTTTCCTGCTAATCCTAGCATGATAAAGAAGATTCAAAGAGAGTGAGATGCCAGCTCCTTTCATTCAGTCAGTAGCTTCAAACATTTCTGGTATATGAAAAACATGTTTTTCAATGGCAAAAATCAATGAATATTGTAAATGCACAAACAGTAATATCTCCACATTGAACGGTGCAATTCTGAAATTTTTAGCTTTTTCCTGTTAATCCTAGCATGATAAAGAAGATTCAAAGAGAGTGAGATGCCAGCTCCTTTCATTCAGTCAGTAGCTTCAAACATTTCTGGTATATGAAAAACATGTTTTTCAATGGCAAAAATCAATGAATATTGTAAATGCACAAACAGTAATATCTCCACATTGCAAGGTGCAATTCTGAAATTTTTTGCTTTTTCCTGCTAATCCTAGCATGATAAAGAAGATTCAAAGAGAGTGAGATGCCAGCTCCTTTCATTCAGTCAGAAGCTTCAAACATTTCTGGTATATGAAAAACGTTTTTCAATGGCAAAAATCAATGAATATTGTAAATGCACAAACAGTAATATCTCCACATTGCACGGTGCAATTCTGAAATTTTTAGCTTTTTCCTGTTAATCCTAGCATGATAAAGAAGATTCAAAGAGAGTGAGATGCCAGCTCCTTTCATTCAGTCAGTAGCTTCAAACATTTCTGGTATATGAAAAACATGTTTTTCAATGGCAAAAATCAATGAATATTGTAAATGCACAAACAGTAATATCTCCACATTGCAAGGTGCAATTCTGAAATTTTTTGCTTTTTCCTGCTAATCCTAGCATGATAAAGAAGATTCAAAGAGAGTGAGATGCCAGCTCCTTTCATTCAGTCAGTAGCTTCAAACATTTCTGGTATATGAAAAACATGTTTTTCAATGGCAAAAATCAATGAATATTGTAAATGCACAAACAGTAATATCTCCACATTGCACGGTGCAATTCTGAAATTTTTAGCTTTTTCCTGTTAATCCTAGCATGATAAAGAAGATTCAAAGAGAGTGAGATGCCAGCTCCTTTCATTCAGTCAGTAGCTTCAAACATTTCTGGTACATGAAAAACATGTTTTTCAATGGCAAAAATCAATGAATATTGTAAATGCACAAACAGTAATATCTCCACATTGCACGGTGCAATTCTGAAATTTTTAGCTTTTTCCTGTTAATCCTAGCATGATAAAGAAGATTCAAAGAGAGTGAGATGCCAGCTCCTTTCATTCAGTCAGTAGCTTCAAACATTTCTGGTATATGAAAAACATGTTTTTCAATGGCAAAAATCAATGAATATTGTAAATGCACAAACAGTAATATCTCCACATTGCACGGTGCAATTCTGAAATTTTTTGCTTTTTCCTGTTAATCCTAGCATGATAAAGAAGATTCAAAGAGAGTGAGATGCCAGCTCCTTTCATTCAGTCAGTAGCTTCAAACATTTCTGGTATATGAAAAACATGTTTTTCAATGGCAAAAATCAATGAATATTGTAAATGCACAAACAGTAATATCTCCACATTGCAAGGTGCAATTCTGAAATTTTTTGCTTTTTCCTGTTAATCCTAGCATGATAAAGAAGATTCAAAGAGAGTGAGATGCCAGCTCCTTTCATTCAGTCAGTAGCTTCAAACATTTCTGGTATATGAAAAACGTTTTACAATGGCAAAAATCAATGAATATTGTAAATGCACAAACAGTAATATCTCCACATTGCACGGTGCAATTCTGAAATTTTTAGCTTTTTCCTGTTAATCCTAGCATGATAAAGAATATTCAAAGAGAGTGAGATGCCAGCTCCTTTCATTCAGTCAGTAGCTTCAAACATTTCTGGTATATTAAAAACATGTTTTTCAATGGCAAAAATCAAAATATTGTAAATGCACAAACAGTAATATCTCCACATTGCAAGGTGCAATTCTGAAATTTTTTGCTTTTTCCTGTTAATCCTAGCATGATAAAGAAGATTCAAAGAGAGTGAGATGCCAGCTCCTTTCATTCAGTCAGTAGCTTCAAACATTTCTGGTATATGAAAAACATGTTTTTCAATGGCAAAAATCAATGAATATTGTAAATGCACAAACAGTAATATCTCCACATTGCAAGGTGCAATTCTGAAATTTTTTGATTTTTCCTGCTAATCCTAGCATGATAAAGAAGATTCAAAGAGAGTGAGATGCCAGCTCCTTTCATTCAGTCAGTAGCTTCAAACATTTCTGGTATATGAAAAACATGTTTTTCAATGGCAAAAATCAATGAATATTGTAAATGCACAAACAGTAATATCTCCACATTGAACAGTGCAATTCTGAAATTTTTAGCTTTTTCCTGTTAATCCTAGCATGATAAAGAAGATTCAAAGAGAGTGAGATGCCAGCTCCTTTCATTCAGTCAGTAGCTTCAAACATTTCTGGTATATGAAAAACATGTTTTTCAATGGCAAAAATCAATGAATATTGTAAATGCACAAACAGTAATATCTCCACATTGCAAGGTGCAATTCTGAAATTTTTTGCTTTTTCCTGCTAATCCTAGCATGATAAAGAAGATTCAAAGAGAGTGAGATGCCAGCTCCTTTCATTCAGTCAGTAGCTTCAAACATTTCTGGTATATGAAAAACATGTTTTTCAATGGCAAAAATCAATGAATATTGTAAATGCACAAACAGTAATATCTCCACATTGCACGGTGCAATTCTGAAATTTTTAGCTTTTTCCTGTTAATCCTAGCATGATAAAGAAGATTCAAAGAGAGTGAGATGCCAGCTCCTTTCATTCAGTCAGTAGCTTCAAACATTTCTGGTATATTAAAAACATGTTTTTCAATGGCAAAAATCAATGAATATTGTAAATGCACAAACAGTAATATCTCCACATTGCAAGGTGCAATTCTGAAATTTTTTGCTTTTTCCTGCTAATCCTAGCATGATAAAGAAGATTCAAAGAGAGTGAGATGCCAGCTCCTTTCATTCAGTCAGTAGCTTCAAACATTTCTGGTATATGAAAAACATGTTTTTCAATGGCAAAAATCAATGAATATTGTAAATGCACAAACAGTAATATCTCCACATTGCAAGGTGCAATTCTGAAATTTTTTGCTTTTTCCTGCTAATCCTAGCATGATAAAGAAGATTCAAAGAGAGTGAGATGCCAGCTCCTTTCATTCAGTCAGTAGCTTCAAACATTTCTGGTATATGAAAAACATGTTTTTCAATGGCAAAAATCAATGAATATTGTAAATGCACAAACAGTAATATCTCCACATTGCAAGGTGCAATTCTGAAATTTTTTGCTTTTTCCTGCTAATCCTAGCATGATAAAGAAGATTCAAAGAGAGTGAGATGCCAGCTCCTTTCATTCAGTCAGTAGCTTCAAACATTTCTGGTATATGAAAAACATGTTTTTCAATGGCAAAAATCAATGAATATTGTAAATGCACAAACAGTAATATCTCCACATTGCACGGTGCAATTCTGAAATTTTTAGCTTTTTCCTGTTAATCCTAGCATGATAAAGAAGATTCAAAGAGAGTCAGATGCCAGCTCCTTTCATTCAGTCAGTAGCTTCAAACATTTCTGGTATATGAAAAACATGTTTTTCAATGGCAAAAATCAATGAATATTGTAAATGCACAAACAGTAATATCTCCACATTGCACGGTGCAATTCTGAAATTTTTAGCTTTTTCCTGTTAATCCTAGCATGATAAAGAAGATTCAAAGAGAGTCAGATGCCAGCTCCTTTCATTCAGTCAGTAGCTTCAAACATTTCTGGTATATGAAAAACATGTTTTTCAATGGCAAAAATCAATGAATATTGTAAATGCACAAACAGTAATATCTCCACATTGCAAGGTGCAATTCTGAAATTTTTTGCTTTTTCCTGCTAATCCTAGCATGATAAAGAAGATTCAAAGAGAGTGAGATGCCAGCTCCTTTCATTCAGTCAGTAGCTTCAAACATTTCTGGTATATGAAAAACATGTTTTTCAATGGCAAAAATCAATGAATATTGTAAATGCACAAACAGTAATATCTCCACATTGCACGGTGCAATTCTGAAATTTTTAGCTTTTTCCTGTTAATCCTAGCATGATAAAGAAGATTCAAAGAGAGTGAGATGCCAGCTCCTTTCATTCAGTCAGTAGCTTCAAACATTTCTGGTATATGAAAAACATGTTTTTCAATGGCAAAAATCAATGAATATTGTAAATGCACAAACAGTAATATCTCCACATTGCAAGGTGCAATTCTGAAATTTTTTGCTTTTTCCTGCTAATCCTAGCATGATAAAGAAGATTCAGAGTGAGATGCCAGCTCCTTTCATTCAGTCAGTAGCTTCAAACATTTCTGGTATATGAAAAACATGTTTTTCAATGGCAAAAATCAATGAATATTGTAAATGCACAAACAGTAATATCTCCACATTGCACGGTGCAATTCTGAAATTTTTAGCTTTTTCCTGTTAATCCTAGCATGATAAAGAAGATTCAAAGAGAGTGAGATGCCAGCTCCTTTCATTCAGTCAGTAGCTTCAAACATTTCTGGTATATTAAAAACATGTTTTTCAATGGCAAAAATCAATGAATATTGTAAATGCACAAACAGTAATATCTCCACATTGCAAGGTGCAATTCTGAAATTTTTTGCTTTTTCCTGTTAATCCTAGCATGATAAAGAAGATTCAAAGAGAGTGAGATGCCAGCTCCTTTCATTCAGTCAGTAGCTTCAAACATTTCTGGTATATGAAAAACATGTTTTTCAATGGCAAAAATCAATGAATATTGTAAATGCACAAACAGTAATATCTCCACATTGCAAGGTGCAATTCTGAAATTTTTTGCTTTTTCCTGCTAATCCTAGCATGATAAAGAAGATTCAAAGAGAGTGAGATGCCAGCTCCTTTCATTCAGTCAGTAGCTTCAAACATTTCTGGTATATGAAAAACATGTTTTTCAATGGCAAAAATCAATGAATATTGTAAATGCACAAACAGTAATATCTCCACATTGCAAGGTGCAATTCTGAAATTTTTTGCTTTTTCCTGCTAATCCTAGCATGATAAAGAAGATTCAAAGAGAGTGAGATGCCAGCTCCTTTCATTCAGTCAGTAGCTTCAAACATTTCTGGTATATGAAAAACATGTTTTTCAATGGCAAAAATCAATGAATATTGTAAATGCACAAACAGTAATATCTCCACATTGCAAGGTGCAATTCTGAAATTTTTTGCTTTTTCCTGCTAATCCTAGCATGATAAAGAAGATTCAAAGAGAGTGAGATGCCAGCTCCTTTCATTCAGTCAGTAGCTTCAAACATTTCTGGTATATGAAAAACATGTTTTTCAATGGCAAAAATCAATGAATATTGTAAATGCACAAACAGTAATATCTCCACATTGCACGGTGCAATTCTGAAATTTTTAGCTTTTTCCTGTTAATCCTAGCATGATAAAGAAGATTCAAAGAGAGTCAGATGCCAGCTCCTTTCATTCAGTCAGTAGCTTCAAACATTTCTGGTATATGAAAAACATGTTTTTCAATGGCAAAAATCAATGAATATTGTAAATGCACAAACAGTAATATCTCCACATTGCAAGGTGCAATTCTGAAATTTTTTGCTTTTTCCTGCTAATCCTAGCATGATAAAGAAGATTCAAAGAGAGTGAGATGCCAGCTCCTTTCATTCAGTCAGTAGCTTCAAACATTTCTGGTATATGAAAAACATGTTTTTCAATGGCAAAAATCAATGAATATTGTAAATGCACAAACAGTAATATCTCCACATTGCACGGTGCAATTCTGAAATTTTTAGCTTTTTCCTGTTAATCCTAGCATGATAAAGAAGATTCAAAGAGAGTGAGATGCCAGCTCCTTTCATTCAGTCAGTAGCTTCAAACATTTCTGGTATATGAAAAACATGTTTTTCAATGGCAAAAATCAATGAATATTGTAAATGCACAAACAGTAATATCTCCACATTGCAAGGTGCAATTCTGAAATTTTTTGCTTTTTCCTGCTAATCCTAGCATGATAAAGAAGATTCAAAGAGAGTGAGATGCCAGCTCCTTTCATTCAGTCAGTAGCTTCAAACATTTCTGGTATATGAAAAACATGTTTTTCAATGGCAAAAATCAATGAATATTGTAAATGCACAAACAGTAATATCTCCACATTGCACGGTGCAATTCTGAAATTTTTAGCTTTTTCCTGTTAATCCTAGCATGATAAAGAAGATTCAAAGAGAGTGAGATGCCAGCTCCTTTCATTCAGTCAGTAGCTTCAAACATTTCTGGTATATGAAAAACATGTTTTTCAATGGCAAAAATCAATGAATATTGTAAATGCACAAACAGTAATATCTCCACATTGCACGGTGCAATTCTGAAATTTTTAGCTTTTTCCTGTTAATCCTAGCATGATAAAGAAGATTCAAAGAGAGTGAGATGCCAGCTCCTTTCATTCAGTCAGTAGCTTCAAACATTTCTGGTATATGAAAAACATGTTTTTCAATGGCAAAAATCAATGAATATTGTAAATGCACAAACAGTAATATCTCCACATTGCACGGTGCAATTCTGAAATTTTTTGCTTTTTCCTGTTAATCCTAGCATGATAAAGAAGATTCAAAGAGAGTGAGATGCCAGCTCCTTTCATTCAGTCAGTAGCTTCAAACATTTCTGGTATATGAAAAACATGTTTTTCAATGGCAAAAATCAATGAATATTGTAAATGCACAAACAGTAATATCTCCACATTGCAAGGTGCAATTCTGAAATTTTTTGCTTTTTCCTGTTAATCCTAGCATGATAAAGAAGATTCAAAGAGAGTGAGATGCCAGCTCCTTTCATTCAGTCAGTAGCTTCAAACATTTCTGGTATATGAAAAACGTTTTACAATGGCAAAAATCAATGAATATTGTAAATGCACAAACAGTAATATCTCCACATTGCACGGTGCAATTCTGAAATTTTTAGCTTTTTCCTGTTAATCCTAGCATGATAAAGAATATTCAAAGAGAGTGAGATGCCAGCTCCTTTCATTCAGTCAGTAGCTTCAAACATTTCTGGTATATTAAAAACATGTTTTTCAATGGCAAAAATCAATGAATATTGTAAATGCACAAACAGTAATATCTCCACATTGCAAGGTGCAATTCTGAAATTTTTTGCTTTTTCCTGTTAATCCTAGCATGATAAAGAAGATTCAAAGAGAGTGAGATGCCAGCTCCTTTCATTCAGTCAGTAGCTTCAAACATTTCTGGTATATGAAAAACATGTTTTTCAATGGCAAAAATCAATGAATATTGTAAATGCACAAACAGTAATATCTCCACATTGCAAGGTGCAATTCTGAAATTTTTTGCTTTTTCCTGCTAATCCTAGCATGATAAAGAAGATTCAAAGAGAGTGAGATGCCAGCTCCTTTCATTCAGTCAGTAGCTTCAAACATTTCTGGTATATGAAAAACATGTTTTTCAATGGCAAAAATCAATGAATATTGTAAATGCACAAACAGTAATATCTCCACATTGAACAGTGCAATTCTGAAATTTTTAGCTTTTTCCTGTTAATCCTAGCATGATAAAGAAGATTCAAAGAGAGTGAGATGCCAGCTCCTTTCATTCAGTCAGTAGCTTCAAACATTTCTGGTATATGAAAAACATGTTTTTCAATGGCAAAAATCAATGAATATTGTAAATGCACAAACAGTAATATCTCCACATTGCAAGGTGCAATTCTGAAATTTTTTGCTTTTTCCTGCTAATCCTAGCATGATAAAGAAGATTCAAAGAGAGTGAGATGCCAGCTCCTTTCATTCAGTCAGAAGCTTCAAACATTTCTGGTATATGAAAAACGTTTTTCAATGGCAAAAATCAATGAATATTGTAAATGCACAAACAGTAATATCTCCACATTGCACGGTGCAATTCTGAAATTTTTAGCTTTTTCCTGTTAATCCTAGCATGATAAAGAAGATTCAAAGAGAGTGAGATGCCAGCTCCTTTCATTCAGTCAGTAGCTTCAAACATTTCTGGTATATGAAAAACATGTTTTTCAATGGCAAAAATCAATGAATATTGTAAATGCACAAACAGTAATATCTCCACATTGCAAGGTGCAATTCTGAAATTTTTTGCTTTTTCCTGCTAATCCTAGCATGATAAAGAAGATTCAAAGAGAGTGAGATGCCAGCTCCTTTCATTCAGTCAGTAGCTTCAAACATTTCTGGTATATGAAAAACATGTTTTTCAATGGCAAAAATCAATGAATATTGTAAATGCACAAACAGTAATATCTCCACATTGCACGGTGCAATTCTGAAATTTTTAGCTTTTTCCTGTTAATCCTAGCATGATAAAGAAGATTCAAAGAGAGTGAGATGCCAGCTCCTTTCATTCAGTCAGTAGCTTCAAACATTTCTGGTATATGAAAAACATGTTTTTCAATGGCAAAAATCAATGAATATTGTAAATGCACAAACAGTAATATCTCCACATTGCACGGTGCAATTCTGAAATTTTTAGCTTTTTCCTGTTAATCCTAGCATGATAAAGAAGATTCAAAGAGAGTGAGATGCCAGCTCCTTTCATTCAGTCAGTAGCTTCAAACATTTCTGGTATATGAAAAACATGTTTTTCAATGGCAAAAATCAATGAATATTGTAAATGCACAAACAGTAATATCTCCACATTGCACGGTGCAATTCTGAAATTTTTTGCTTTTTCCTGTTAATCCTAGCATGATAAAGAAGATTCAAAGAGAGTGAGATGCCAGCTCCTTTCATTCAGTCAGTAGCTTCAAACATTTCTGGTATATGAAAAACATGTTTTTCAATGGCAAAAATCAATGAATATTGTAAATGCACAAACAGTAATATCTCCACATTGCAAGGTGCAATTCTGAAATTTTTTGCTTTTTCCTGTTAATCCTAGCATGATAAAGAAGATTCAAAGAGAGTGAGATGCCAGCTCCTTTCATTCAGTCAGTAGCTTCAAACATTTCTGGTATATGAAAAACGTTTTACAATGGCAAAAATCAATGAATATTGTAAATGCACAAACAGTAATATCTCCACATTGCACGGTGCAATTCTGAAATTTTTAGCTTTTTCCTGTTAATCCTAGCATGATAAAGAATATTCAAAGAGAGTGAGATGCCAGCTCCTTTCATTCAGTCAGTAGCTTCAAACATTTCTGGTATATTAAAAACATGTTTTTCAATGGCAAAAATCAAAATATTGTAAATGCACAAACAGTAATATCTCCACATTGCAAGGTGCAATTCTGAAATTTTTTGCTTTTTCCTGTTAATCCTAGCATGATAAAGAAGATTCAAAGAGAGTGAGATGCCAGCTCCTTTCATTCAGTCAGTAGCTTCAAACATTTCTGGTATATGAAAAACATGTTTTTCAATGGCAAAAATCAATGAATATTGTAAATGCACAAACAGTAATATCTCCACATTGCAAGGTGCAATTCTGAAATTTTTTGCTTTTTCCTGCTAATCCTAGCATGATAAAGAAGATTCAAAGAGAGTGAGATGCCAGCTCCTTTCATTCAGTCAGTAGCTTCAAACATTTCTGGTATATGAAAAACATGTTTTTCAATGGCAAAAATCAATGAATATTGTAAATGCACAAACAGTAATATCTCCACATTGAACAGTGCAATTCTGAAATTTTTAGCTTTTTCCTGTTAATCCTAGCATGATAAAGAAGATTCAAAGAGAGTGAGATGCCAGCTCCTTTCATTCAGTCAGTAGCTTCAAACATTTCTGGTATATGAAAAACATGTTTTTCAATGGCAAAAATCAATGAATATTGTAAATGCACAAACAGTAATATCTCCACATTGCAAGGTGCAATTCTGAAATTTTTTGCTTTTTCCTGCTAATCCTAGCATGATAAAGAAGATTCAAAGAGAGTGAGATGCCAGCTCCTTTCATTCAGTCAGAAGCTTCAAACATTTCTGGTATATGAAAAACGTTTTTCAATGGCAAAAATCAATGAATATTGTAAATGCACAAACAGTAATATCTCCACATTGCACGGTGCAATTCTGAAATTTTTAGCTTTTTCCTGTTAATCCTAGCATGATAAAGAAGATTCAAAGAGAGTGAGATGCCAGCTCCTTTCATTCAGTCAGTAGCTTCAAACATTTCTGGTATATGAAAAACATGTTTTTCAATGGCAAAAATCAATGAATATTGTAAATGCACAAACAGTAATATCTCCACATTGCAAGGTGCAATTCTGAAATTTTTTGCTTTTTCCTGCTAATCCTAGCATGATAAAGAAGATTCAAAGAGAGTGAGATGCCAGCTCCTTTCATTCAGTCAGTAGCTTCAAACATTTCTGGTATATGAAAAACATGTTTTTCAATGGCAAAAATCAATGAATATTGTAAATGCACAAACAGTAATATCTCCACATTGCACGGTGCAATTCTGAAATTTTTAGCTTTTTCCTGTTAATCCTAGCATGATAAAGAAGATTCAAAGAGAGTGAGATGCCAGCTCCTTTCATTCAGTCAGTAGCTTCAAACATTTCTGGTATGTGAAAAACATGTTTTTCAATGGCAAAAATCAATGAATATTGTAAATGCACAAACAGTAATATCTCCACATTGCACGGTGCAATTCTGAAATTTTTAGCTTTTTCCTGTTAATCCTAGCATGATAAAGAAGATTCAAAGAGAGTGAGATGCCAGCTCCTTTCATTCAGTCAGTAGCTTCAAACATTTCTGGTATATGAACATGTTTTTCAATGGCAAAAATCAATGAATATTGTAAATGCACAAACAGTAATATCTCCACATTGCACGGTGCAATTCTGAAATTTTTTGCTTTTTCCTGTTAATCCTAGCATGATAAAGAAGATTCAAAGAGAGTGAGATGCCAGCTCCTTTCACTCAGTCAGTAGCTTCAAACATTTCTGGTATATGAAAAACATGTTTTTCAATGGCAAAAATCAATGAATATTGTAAATGCACAAACAGTAATATCTCCACATTGCAAGGTGCAATTCTGAAATTTTTTGCTTTTTCCTGTTAATCCTAGCATGATAAAGAAGATTCAAAGAGAGTGAGATGCCAGCTCCTTTCATTCAGTCAGTAGCTTCAAACATTTCTGGTATATGAAAAACGTTTTACAATGGCAAAAATCAATGAATATTGTAAATGCACAAACAGTAATATCTCCACATTGCACGGTGCAATTCTGAAATTTTTAGCTTTTTCCTGTTAATCCTAGCATGATAAAGAATATTCAAAGAGAGTGAGATGCCAGCTCCTTTCATTCAGTCAGTAGCTTCAAACATTTCTGGTATATTAAAAACATGTTTTTCAATGGCAAAAATCAATGAATATTGTAAATGCACAAACAGTAATATCTCCACATTGCACGGTGCAATTCTGAAATTTTTTGCTTTTTCCTGTTAATCCTAGCATGATAAAGAAGATTCAAAGAGAGTGAGATGCCAGCTCCTTTCACTCAGTCAGTAGCTTCAAACATTTCTGGTATATGAAAAACATGTTTTTCAATGGCAAAAATCAATGAATATTGTAAATGCACAAACAGTAATATCTCCACATTGCAAGGTGCAATTCTGAAATTTTTTGCTTTTTCCTGTTAATCCTAGCATGATAAAGAAGATTCAAAGAGAGTGAGATGCCAGCTCCTTTCATTCAGTCAGTAGCTTCAAACATTTCTGGTATATGAAAAACGTTTTACAATGGCAAAAATCAATGAATATTGTAAATGCACAAACAGTAATATCTCCACATTGCACGGTGCAATTCTGAAATTTTTAGCTTTTTCCTGTTAATCCTAGCATGATAAAGAATATTCAAAGAGAGTGAGATGCCAGCTCCTTTCATTCAGTCAGTAGCTTCAAACATTTCTGGTATATTAAAAACATGTTTTTCAATGGCAAAAATCAATGAATATTGTAAATGCACAAACAGTAATATCTCCACATTGCAAGGTGCAATTCTGAAATTTTTTGCTTTTTCCTGTTAATCCTAGCATGATAAAGAAGATTCAAAGAGAGTGAGATGCCAGCTCCTTTCATTCAGTCAGTAGCTTCAAACATTTCTGGTATATGAAAAACATGTTTTTCAATGGCAAAAATCAATGAATATTGTAAATGCACAAACAGTAATATCTCCACATTGCAAGGTGCAATTCTGAAATTTTTTGCTTTTTCCTGCTAATCCTAGCATGATAAAGAAGATTCAAAGAGAGTGAGATGCCAGCTCCTTTCATTCAGTCAGTAGCTTCAAACATTTCTGGTATATGAAAAACATGTTTTTCAATGGCAAAAATCAATGAATATTGTAAATGCACAAACAGTAATATCTCCACATTGAACAGTGCAATTCTGAAATTTTTAGCTTTTTCCTGTTAATCCTAGCATGATAAAGAAGATTCAAAGAGAGTGAGATGCCAGCTCCTTTCATTCAGTCAGTAGCTTCAAACATTTCTGGTATATGAAAAACGTTTTACAATGGCAAAAATCAATGAATATTGTAAATGCACAAACAGTAATATCTCCACATTGCACGGTGCAATTCTGAAATTTTTAGCTTTTTCCTGTTAATCCTAGCATGATAAAGAATATTCAAAGAGAGTGAGATGCCAGCTCCTTTCATTCAGTCAGTAGCTTCAAACATTTCTGGTATATTAAAAACATGTTTTTCAATGGCAAAAATCAAAATATTGTAAATGCACAAACAGTAATATCTCCACATTGCAAGGTGCAATTCTGAAATTTTTTGCTTTTTCCTGTTAATCCTAGCATGATAAAGAAGATTCAAAGAGAGTGAGATGCCAGCTCCTTTCATTCAGTCAGTAGCTTCAAACATTTCTGGTATATGAAAAACATGTTTTTCAATGGCAAAAATCAATGAATATTGTAAATGCACAAACAGTAATATCTCCACATTGCAAGGTGCAATTCTGAAATTTTTTGCTTTTTCCTGCTAATCCTAGCATGATAAAGAAGATTCAAAGAGAGTGAGATGCCAGCTCCTTTCATTCAGTCAGTAGCTTCAAACATTTCTGGTATATGAAAAACATGTTTTTCAATGGCAAAAATCAATGAATATTGTAAATGCACAAACAGTAATATCTCCACATTGAACAGTGCAATTCTGAAATTTTTAGCTTTTTCCTGTTAATCCTAGCATGATAAAGAAGATTCAAAGAGAGTGAGATGCCAGCTCCTTTCATTCAGTCAGTAGCTTCAAACATTTCTGGTATATGAAAAACATGTTTTTCAATGGCAAAAATCAATGAATATTGTAAATGCACAAACAGTAATATCTCCACATTGCAAGGTGCAATTCTGAAATTTTTTGCTTTTTCCTGCTAATCCTAGCATGATAAAGAAGATTCAAAGAGAGTGAGATGCCAGCTCCTTTCATTCAGTCAGAAGCTTCAAACATTTCTGGTATATGAAAAACGTTTTTCAATGGCAAAAATCAATGAATATTGTAAATGCACAAACAGTAATATCTCCACATTGCACGGTGCAATTCTGAAATTTTTAGCTTTTTCCTGTTAATCCTAGCATGATAAAGAAGATTCAAAGAGAGTGAGATGCCAGCTCCTTTCATTCAGTCAGTAGCTTCAAACATTTCTGGTATATGAAAAACATGTTTTTCAATGGCAAAAATCAATGAATATTGTAAATGCACAAACAGTAATATCTCCACATTGCAAGGTGCAATTCTGAAATTTTTTGCTTTTTCCTGCTAATCCTAGCATGATAAAGAAGATTCAAAGAGAGTGAGATGCCAGCTCCTTTCATTCAGTCAGTAGCTTCAAACATTTCTGGTATATGAAAAACATGTTTTTCAATGGCAAAAATCAATGAATATTGTAAATGCACAAACAGTAATATCTCCACATTGCACGGTGCAATTCTGAAATTTTTAGCTTTTTCCTGTTAATCCTAGCATGATAAAGAAGATTCAAAGAGAGTGAGATGCCAGCTCCTTTCATTCAGTCAGTAGCTTCAAACATTTCTGGTATATGAAAAACATGTTTTTCAATGGCAAAAATCAATGAATATTGTAAATGCACAAACAGTAATATCTCCACATTGCACGGTGCAATTCTGAAATTTTTAGCTTTTTCCTGTTAATCCTAGCATGATAAAGAAGATTCAAAGAGAGTGAGATGCCAGCTCCTTTCATTCAGTCAGTAGCTTCAAACATTTCTGGTATATGAACATGTTTTTCAATGGCAAAAATCAATGAATATTGTAAATGCACAAACAGTAATATCTCCACATTGCACGGTGCAATTCTGAAATTTTTTGCTTTTTCCTGTTAATCCTAGCATGATAAAGAAGATTCAAAGAGAGTGAGATGCCAGCTCCTTTCACTCAGTCAGTAGCTTCAAACATTTCTGGTATATGAAAAACATGTTTTTCAATGGCAAAAATCAATGAATATTGTAAATGCACAAACAGTAATATCTCCACATTGCAAGGTGCAATTCTGAAATTTTTTGCTTTTTCCTGTTAATCCTAGCATGATAAAGAAGATTCAAAGAGAGTGAGATGCCAGCTCCTTTCATTCAGTCAGTAGCTTCAAACATTTCTGGTATATGAAAAACGTTTTACAATGGCAAAAATCAATGAATATTGTAAATGCACAAACAGTAATATCTCCACATTGCACGGTGCAATTCTGAAATTTTTAGCTTTTTCCTGTTAATCCTAGCATGATAAAGAATATTCAAAGAGAGTGAGATGCCAGCTCCTTTCATTCAGTCAGTAGCTTCAAACATTTCTGGTATATTAAAAACATGTTTTTCAATGGCAAAAATCAATGAAT
Organism: Phyllobates terribilis; assembly: GCF_046119375.1. Lineage (NCBI taxonomy): Eukaryota > Metazoa > Chordata > Amphibia > Anura > Dendrobatidae > Phyllobates > Phyllobates terribilis. The sequence continues at coordinate 6,582 of NW_027371195.1, read as the reverse complement.
ATTGTAAATGCACAAACAGTAATATCTCCACATTGCAAGGTGCAATTCTGAAATTTTTTGCTTTTTCCTGTTAATCCTAGCATGATAAAGAAGATTCAAAGAGAGTGAGATGCCAGCTCCTTTCATTCAGTCAGTAGCTTCAAACATTTCTGGTATATGAAAAACATGTTTTTCAATGGCAAAAATCAATGAATATTGTAAATGCACAAACAGTAATATCTCCACATTGCAAGGTGCAATTCTGAAATTTTTTGCTTTTTCCTGCTAATCCTAGCATGATAAAGAAGATTCAAAGAGAGTGAGATGCCAGCTCCTTTCATTCAGTCAGTAGCTTCAAACATTTCTGGTATATGAAAAACATGTTTTTCAATGGCAAAAATCAATGAATATTGTAAATGCACAAACAGTAATATCTCCACATTGAACAGTGCAATTCTGAAATTTTTAGCTTTTTCCTGTTAATCCTAGCATGATAAAGAAGATTCAAAGAGAGTGAGATGCCAGCTCCTTTCATTCAGTCAGTAGCTTCAAACATTTCTGGTATATGAAAAACATGTTTTTCAATGGCAAAAATCAATGAATATTGTAAATGCACAAACAGTAATATCTCCACATTGCAAGGTGCAATTCTGAAATTTTTTGCTTTTTCCTGCTAATCCTAGCATGATAAAGAAGATTCAAAGAGAGTGAGATGCCAGCTCCTTTCATTCAGTCAGAAGCTTCAAACATTTCTGGTATATGAAAAACGTTTTTCAATGGCAAAAATCAATGAATATTGTAAATGCACAAACAGTAATATCTCCACATTGCACGGTGCAATTCTGAAATTTTTAGCTTTTTCCTGTTAATCCTAGCATGATAAAGAAGATTCAAAGAGAGTGAGATGCCAGCTCCTTTCATTCAGTCAGTAGCTTCAAACATTTCTGGTATATGAAAAACATGTTTTTCAATGGCAAAAATCAATGAATATTGTAAATGCACAAACAGTAATATCTCCACATTGCACGGTGCAATTCTGAAATTTTTAGCTTTTTCCTGTTAATCCTAGCATGATAAAGAAGATTCAAAGAGAGTGAGATGCCAGCTCCTTTCATTCAGTCAGTAGCTTCAAACATTTCTGGTATATGAAAAACATGTTTTTCAATGGCAAAAATCAATGAATATTGTAAATGCACAAACAGTAATATCTCCACATTGCAAGGTGCAATTCTGAAATTTTTTGCTTTTTCCTGTTAATCCTAGCATGATAAAGAAGATTCAAAGAGAGTGAGATGCCAGCTCCTTTCATTCAGTCAGTAGCTTCAAACATTTCTGGTATATGAAAAACATGTTTTTCAATGGCAAAAATCAATGAATATTGTAAATGCACAAACAGTAATATCTCCACATTGCAAGGTGCAATTCTGAAATTTTTTGCTTTTTCCTGCTAACCCTAGCATGATAAAGAAGATTCAAAGAGAGTGAGATGCCAGCTCCTTTCATTCAGTCAGTAGCTTCAAACATTTCTGGTATATGAAAAACATGTTTTTCAATGGCAAAAATCAATGAATATTGTAAATGCACAAACAGTAATATCTCCACATTGCAAGGTGCAATTCTGAAATTTTTTGCTTTTTCCTGCTAATCCTAGCATGATAAAGAAGATTCAAAGAGAGTGAGATGCCAGCTCCTTTCATTCAGTCAGAAGCTTCAAACATTTCTGGTATATGAAAAACGTTTTTCAATGGCAAAAATCAATGAATATTGTAAATGCACAAACAGTAATATCTCCACATTGCAAGGTGCAATTCTGAAATTTTTTGCTTTTTCCTGTTAATCCTAGCATGATAAAGAAGATTCAAAGAGAGTGAGATGCCAGCTCCTTTCATTCAGTCAGTAGCTTCAAACATTTCTGGTATATGAAAAACATGTTTTTCAATGGCAAAAATCAATGAATATTGTAAATGCACAAACAGTAATATCTCCACATTGCAAGGTGCAATTCTGAAATTTTTTGCTTTTTCCTGCTAATCCTAGCATGATAAAGAAGATTCAAAGAGAGTGAGATGCCAGCTCCTTTCATTCAGTCAGTAGCTTCAAACATTTCTGGTATATGAAAAACATGTTTTTCAATGGCAAAAATCAATGAATATTGTAAATGCACAAACAGTAATATCTCCACATTGAACAGTGCAATTCTGAAATTTTTAGCTTTTTCCTGTTAATCCTAGCATGATAAAGAAGATTCAAAGAGAGTGAGATGCCAGCTCCTTTCATTCAGTCAGTAGCTTCAAACATTTCTGGTATATGAAAAACGTTTTACAATGGCAAAAATCAATGAATATTGTAAATGCACAAACAGTAATATCTCCACATTGCACGGTGCAATTCTGAAATTTTTAGCTTTTTCCTGTTAATCCTAGCATGATAAAGAATATTCAAAGAGAGTGAGATGCCAGCTCCTTTCATTCAGTCAGTAGCTTCAAACATTTCTGGTATATGAAAAACATGTTTTTCAATGGCAAAAATCAATGAATATTGTAAATGCACAAACAGTAATATCTCCACATTGCAAGGTGCAATTCTGAAATTTTTTGCTTTTTCCTGCTAATCCTAGCATGATAAAGAAGATTCAAAGAGAGTGAGATGCCAGCTCCTTTCATTCAGTCAGTAGCTTCAAACATTTCTGGTATATGAAAAACATGTTTTTCAATGGCAAAAATCAATGAATATTGTAAATGCACAAACAGTAATATCTCCACATTGAACAGTGCAATTCTGAAATTTTTAGCTTTTTCCTGTTAATCCTAGCATGATAAAGAAGATTCAAAGAGAGTGAGATGCCAGCTCCTTTCATTCAGTCAGTAGCTTCAAACATTTCTGGTATATGAAAAACATGTTTTTCAATGGCAAAAATCAATGAATATTGTAAATGCACAAACAGTAATATCTCCACATTGCAAGGTGCAATTCTGAAATTTTTTGCTTTTTCCTGCTAATCCTAGCATGATAAAGAAGATTCAAAGAGAGTGAGATGCCAGCTCCTTTCATTCAGTCAGAAGCTTCAAACATTTCTGGTATATGAAAAACGTTTTTCAATGGCAAAAATCAATGAATATTGTAAATGCACAAACAGTAATATCTCCACATTGCACGGTGCAATTCTGAAATTTTTAGCTTTTTCCTGTTAATCCTAGCATGATAAAGAAGATTCAAAGAGAGTGAGATGCCAGCTCCTTTCATTCAGTCAGTAGCTTCAAACATTTCTGGTATATGAAAAACATGTTTTTCAATGGCAAAAATCAATGAATATTGTAAATGCACAAACAGTAATATCTCCACATTGCAAGGTGCAATTCTGAAATTTTTTGCTTTTTCCTGCTAATCCTAGCATGATAAAGAAGATTCAAAGAGAGTGAGATGCCAGCTCCTTTCATTCAGTCAGTAGCTTCAAACATTTCTGGTATATGAAAAACATGTTTTTCAATGGCAAAAATCAATGAATATTGTAAATGCACAAACAGTAATATCTCCACATTGCACGGTGCAATTCTGAAATTTTTAGCTTTTTCCTGTTAATCCTAGCATGATAAAGAAGATTCAAAGAGAGTGAGATGCCAGCTCCTTTCATTCAGTCAGTAGCTTCAAACATTTCTGGTATATGAAAAACATGTTTTTCAATGGCAAAAATCAATGAATATTGTAAATGCACAAACAGTAATATCTCCACATTGCACGGTGCAATTCTGAAATTTTTAGCTTTTTCCTGTTAATCCTAGCATGATAAAGAAGATTCAAAGAGAGTGAGATGCCAGCTCCTTTCATTCAGTCAGTAGCTTCAAACATTTCTGGTATATGAACATGTTTTTCAATGGCAAAAATCAATGAATATTGTAAATGCACAAACAGTAATATCTCCACATTGCACGGTGCAATTCTGAAATTTTTTGCTTTTTCCTGTTAATCCTAGCATGATAAAGAAGATTCAAAGAGAGTGAGATGCCAGCTCCTTTCACTCAGTCAGTAGCTTCAAACATTTCTGGTATATGAAAAACATGTTTTTCAATGGCAAAAATCAATGAATATTGTAAATGCACAAACAGTAATATCTCCACATTGCAAGGTGCAATTCTGAAATTTTTTGCTTTTTCCTGTTAATCCTAGCATGATAAAGAAGATTCAAAGAGAGTGAGATGCCAGCTCCTTTCATTCAGTCAGTAGCTTCAAACATTTCTGGTATATGAAAAACGTTTTACAATGGCAAAAATCAATGAATATTGTAAATGCACAAACAGTAATATCTCCACATTGCACGGTGCAATTCTGAAATTTTTAGCTTTTTCCTGTTAATCCTAGCATGATAAAGAATATTCAAAGAGAGTGAGATGCCAGCTCCTTTCATTCAGTCAGTAGCTTCAAACATTTCTGGTATATTAAAAACATGTTTTTCAATGGCAAAAATCAATGAATATTGTAAATGCACAAACAGTAATATCTCCACATTGCAAGGTGCAATTCTGAAATTTTTTGCTTTTTCCTGTTAATCCTAGCATGATAAAGAAGATTCAAAGAGAGTGAGATGCCAGCTCCTTTCATTCAGTCAGTAGCTTCAAACATTTCTGGTATATGAAAAACATGTTTTTCAATGGCAAAAATCAATGAATATTGTAAATGCACAAACAGTAATATCTCCACATTGCAAGGTGCAATTCTGAAATTTTTTGCTTTTTCCTGCTAATCCTAGCATGATAAAGAAGATTCAAAGAGAGTGAGATGCCAGCTCCTTTCATTCAGTCAGTAGCTTCAAACATTTCTGGTATATGAAAAACATGTTTTTCAATGGCAAAAATCAATGAATATTGTAAATGCACAAACAGTAATATCTCCACATTGAACAGTGCAATTCTGAAATTTTTAGCTTTTTCCTGTTAATCCTAGCATGATAAAGAAGATTCAAAGAGAGTGAGATGCCAGCTCCTTTCATTCAGTCAGTAGCTTCAAACATTTCTGGTATATGAAAAACATGTTTTTCAATGGCAAAAATCAATGAATATTGTAAATGCACAAACAGTAATATCTCCACATTGCAAGGTGCAATTCTGAAATTTTTTGCTTTTTCCTGCTAATCCTAGCATGATAAAGAAGATTCAAAGAGAGTGAGATGCCAGCTCCTTTCATTCAGTCAGAAGCTTCAAACATTTCTGGTATATGAAAAACGTTTTTCAATGGCAAAAATCAATGAATATTGTAAATGCACAAACAGTAATATCTCCACATTGCACGGTGCAATTCTGAAATTTTTAGCTTTTTCCTGTTAATCCTAGCATGATAAAGAAGATTCAAAGAGAGTGAGATGCCAGCTCCTTTCATTCAGTCAGTAGCTTCAAACATTTCTGGTATATGAAAAACATGTTTTTCAATGGCAAAAATCAATGAATATTGTAAATGCACAAACAGTAATATCTCCACATTGCACGGTGCAATTCTGAAATTTTTAGCTTTTTCCTGTTAATCCTAGCATGATAAAGAAGATTCAAAGAGAGTGAGATGCCAGCTCCTTTCATTCAGTCAGTAGCTTCAAACATTTCTGGTATATGAAAAACATGTTTTTCAATGGCAAAAATCAATGAATATTGTAAATGCACAAACAGTAATATCTCCACATTGCAAGGTGCAATTCTGAAATTTTTTGCTTTTTCCTGTTAATCCTAGCATGATAAAGAAGATTCAAAGAGAGTGAGATGCCAGCTCCTTTCATTCAGTCAGTAGCTTCAAACATTTCTGGTATATGAAAAACATGTTTTTCAATGGCAAAAATCAATGAATATTGTAAATGCACAAACAGTAATATCTCCACATTGCAAGGTGCAATTCTGAAATTTTTTGCTTTTTCCTGCTAACCCTAGCATGATAAAGAAGATTCAAAGAGAGTGAGATGCCAGCTCCTTTCATTCAGTCAGTAGCTTCAAACATTTCTGGTATATGAAAAACATGTTTTTCAATGGCAAAAATCAATGAATATTGTAAATGCACAAACAGTAATATCTCCACATTGCAAGGTGCAATTCTGAAATTTTTTGCTTTTTCCTGCTAATCCTAGCATGATAAAGAAGATTCAAAGAGAGTGAGATGCCAGCTCCTTTCATTCAGTCAGAAGCTTCAAACATTTCTGGTATATGAAAAACGTTTTTCAATGGCAAAAATCAATGAATATTGTAAATGCACAAACAGTAATATCTCCACATTGCACGGTGCAATTCTGAAATTTTTAGCTTTTTCCTGTTAATCCTAGCATGATAAAGAAGATTCAAAGAGAGTGAGATGCCAGCTCCTTTCATTCAGTCAGTAGCTTCAAACATTTCTGGTATATGAAAAACATGTTTTTCAATGGCAAAAATCAATGAATATTGTAAATGCACAAACAGTAATATCTCCACATTGCAAGGTGCAATTCTGAAATTTTTTGCTTTTTCCTGCTAATCCTAGCATGATAAAGAAGATTCAAAGAGAGTGAGATGCCAGCTCCTTTCATTCAGTCAGTAGCTTCAAACATTTCTGGTATATGAAAAACATGTTTTTCAATGGCAAAAATCAATGAATATT
>NW_027371194.1:0-29792 GCF_046119375.1 Phyllobates terribilis | reverse complement strand
AAAACATCCAGAAATGTTGAAGCTACTGACTGAATGAAAGGAGCTGGCATCTCACTCTCTTTGAATCTTCTTTATCATGCTAGGATTAGCAGGAAAAAGCAAAAATTTCAGAATTGCACCTTGCAATGTGGAGATATTACTGTTTGTGCATTTACAATATTCATTGATTTTTGCCATTGAAAAACGTCCAGAAATGTTTGAAGCTACTGACTGAATGAAAGGAGCTGGCATCTCACTCTCTTTGAATCTTCTTTATCATGCTAGGATTAGCAGGAAAAAGCAAAAATTTCAGAATTGCACCTTGCAATGTGGAGATATTACTGTTTGTGCATTTACAATATTCATTGATTTTTGCCATTGAAAAACGTCCAGAAATGTTTGAAGCTACTGACTGAATGAAAGGAGCTGGCATCTCACTCTCTTTGAATCTTCTTTATCATGCTAGGATTAGCAGGAAAAAGCAAAAATTTCAGAATTGCACCTTGCAATGTGGAGATATTACTGTTTGTGCATTTACAATATTCATTGATTTTTGCCATGAAAACATCATGTTATTCATATACCAGAAATGTTTGAAGCTACTGACTGAATGAAAGGAGCTGGCATCTCACTCTCTTTGAATCTTCTTTATCCTGCTAGGATTAACAGGAAAAAGCAAAAATTTCAGAATTGCACCTTGCAATGTGGAGATATTACTGTTTGTGCATTTACAATATTCATTGATTTTTGCCATTGAAAAACGTCCAGAAATGTTTGAAGCTACTGACTGAATGAAAGGAGCTGGCATCTCACTCTCTTTGAATCTTCTTTATCATGCTAGGATTAGCAGGAAAAAGCAAAAAATTTCAGAATTGCACCTTGCAATGTGGAGATATTACTGTTTGTGCATTTACAATATTCATTGATTTTTGCCATTGAAAAACATGTTTTTCATATACCAGAAATGTTTGAAGCTACTGACTGAATGAAAGGAGCTGGCATCTCACTCTCTTTGAATCTTCTTTATCATGCTAGGATTAACAGGAAAAAGCAAAAATTTCAGAATTGCACCTTGCAATGTGGAGATATTACTGTTTGTGCATTTACAATATTCATTGATTTTTGCAATTGAAAAACGTCCAGAAATGTTTGAAGCTACTGACTGAATGAAAGGAGCTGGCATCTCACTCTCTTTGAATCTTCTTTATCATGCTAGGATTAGCAGGAAAAGCAAAAAATTTCAGAATTGCACCTTGCAATGTGGAGATATTACTGTTTGTGCATTTACAATATTCATTGATTTTTGCAATTGAAAAACATGTTTTTCATATACCAGAAATGTTTGAAGCTACTGACTGAATGAAAGGAGCTGGCATCTCACTCTCTTTGAATCTTCTTTATCATGCTAGGATTAGCAGGAAAAAGCAAAAAATTTCAGAATTGCACCTTGCAATGTGGAGATATTACTGTTTGTGCATTTACAATATTCATTGATTTTTGCCATTGAAAAACATGTTTTTCATATACCAGGAATGTTTGAAGCTACTGACTGAATGAAAGGAGCTGGCATCTCACTCTCTTTGAATCTTCTTTATCCTGCTAGGATTAGCAGGAAAAAGCAAAAAATTTCAGAATTGCACCTTGCAATGTGGAGATATTACTGTTTGTGCATTTACAATATTCATTGATTTTTGCCATTGAAAAACGTCCAGAAATGTTTGAAGCTACTGACTGAATGAAAGGAGCTGGCATCTCACTCTCTTTGAATCTTCTTTATCCTGCTAGGATTAGCAGGAAAAAGCAAAAAATTTCAGAATTGCACCTTGCAATGTGGAGATATTACTGTTTGTGCATTTACAATATTCATTGATTTTTGCCATTGAAAAACATGTTTTTCATATACCAGAAATGTTTGAAGCTACTGACTGAATGAAAGGAGCTGGCATCTCACTCTCTTTGAATCTTCTTTATCCTGCTAGGATTAGCAGGAAAAAGCAAAAATTTCAGAATTGCACCTTGCAATGTGGAGATATTACTGTTTGTGCATTTACAATATTCATTGATTTTTGCCATTGAAAAACATGTTTTTCATATACCAGAAATGTTTGAAGCTACTGACTGAATGAAAGGAGCTGGCATCTCACTCTCTTTGAATCTTCTTTATCCTGCTAGGATTAGCAGGAAAAAGCAAAAAATTTCAGAATTGCACCTTGCAATGTGGAGATATTACTGTTTGTGCATTTACAATATTCATTGATTTTTGCCATTGAAAAACATGTTTTTCATATACCAGAAATGTTTGAAGCTACTGACTGAATGAAAGGAGCTGGCATCTCACTCTCTTTGAATCTTCTTTATCCTGCTAGGATTAGCAGGAAAAAGCAAAAAATTTCAGAATTGCACCTTGCAATGTGGAGATATTACTGTTTGTGAATTTACAATATTCATTGATTTTTGCCATTGAAAAACATGTTTTTCATATACCCAGAAATGTTTGAAGCTACTGACTGAATGAAAGGAGCTGGCATCTCACTCTCTTTGAATCTTCTTTATCATGCTAGGATTAGCAGGAAAAAGCAAAAAATTTCAGAATTGCACCTTGCAATGTGGAGATATTACTGTTTGTGCATTTACAATATTCATTGATTTTTGCCATTGAAAAACATGTTTTTCATATACCAGAAATGTTGGAAGCTACTGACTGAATGAAAGGAGCTGGCATCTCACTCTCTTTGAATCTTCTTTATCCTGCTAGGATTAGCAGGAAAAAGCAAAAAATTTCAGAATTGCACCTTGCAATGTGGAGATATTACTGTTTGTGCATTTACAATATTCATTGATTTTTGCCATTGAAAAACGTCCAGAAATGTTTGAAGCTACTGACTGAATGAAAGGAGCTGGCATCTCACTCTCTTTGAATCTTCTTTATCATGCTAGGATTAGCAGGAAAAAGCAAAAAATTTCAGAATTGCACCTTGCAATGTGGAGATATTACTGTTTGTGCATTTACAATATTCATTGATTTTTGCCATTGAAAAACATGTTTTCATATACCAGAAATGTTTGAAGCTACTGACTGAATGAAAGGAGCTGGCATCTCACTCTCTTTGAATCTTCTTTATCATGCTAGGATTAACAGGAAAAAGCAAAAAATTTCAGAATTGCACCTTGCAATGTGGAGATATTACTGTTTGTGCATTTACAATATTCATTGATTTTGCCATTGAAAAACGTCCAGAAATGTTTGAAGCTACTGACTGAATGAAAGGAGCTGGCATCTCACTCTCTTTGAATCTTCTTTATCATGCTAGGATTAGCAGGAAAAAGCAAAAAATTTCAGAATTGCACCTTGCAATGTGGAGATATTACTGTTTGTGCATTTACAATATTCATTGATTTTTGCAATTGAAAAACATGTTTTTCATATACCAGAAATGTTTGAAGCTACTGACTGAATGAAAGGAGCTGGCATCTCACTCTCTTTGAATCTTCTTTATCATGCTAGGATTAACAGGAAAAAGCCAAAAATTTCAGAATTGCACCTTGCAATGTGGAGATATTACTGTTTGTGCATTTACAATATTCATTGATTTTTGCAATTGAAAAACGTCCAGAAATGTTTGAAGCTACTGACTGAATGAAAGGAGCTGGCATCTCACTCTCTTTGAATCTTCTTTATCATGCTAGGATTAGCAGGAAAAAGCAAAAAATTTCAGAATTGCACCTTGCAATGTGGAGATATTACTGTTTGTGCATTTACAATATTCATTGATTTTTGCAATTGAAAAACATGTTTTTCATATACCAGAAATGTTTGAAGCTACTGACTGAATGAAAGGAGCTGGCATCTCACTCTCTTTGAATCTTCTTTATCATGCTAGGATTAGCAGGAAAAAGCAAAAAATTTCAGAATTGCACCTTGCAATGTGGAGATATTACTGTTTGTGCATTTACAATATTCATTGATTTTTGCCATTGAAAAACATGTTTTTCATATACCAGGAATGTTTGAAGCTACTGACTGAATGAAAGGAGCTGGCATCTCACTCTCTTTGAATCTTCTTTATCCTGCTAGGATTAGCAGGAAAAAGCAAAAAATTTCAGAATTGCACCTTGCAATGTGGAGATATTACTGTTTGTGCATTTACAATATTCATGATTTTTGCCATTGAAAAACGTCCAGAAATGTTTGAAGCTACTGACTGAATGAAAGGAGCTGGCATCTCACTCTCTTTGAATCTTCTTTATCCTGCTAGGATTAGCAGGAAAAAGCAAAAAATTTCAGAATTGCACCTTGCAATGTGGAGATATTACTGTTTGTGCATTTACAATATTCATTGATTTTTGCCATTGAAAAACATGTTTTTCATATACCAGAAATGTTTGAAGCTACTGACTGAATGAAAGGAGCTGGCATCTCACTCTCTTTGAATCTTCTTTATCCTGCTAGGATTAGCAGGAAAAAGCAAAAAATTTCAGAATTGCACCTTGCAATGTGGAGATATTACTGTTTGTGCATTTACAATATTCATTGATTTTTGCCATTGAAAACATGTTTTTCATATACCAGAAATGTTTGAAGCTACTGACTGAATGAAAGGAGCTGGCATCTCACTCTCTTTGAATCTTCTTTATCCTGCTAGGATTAGCAGGAAAAAGCAAAAAATTTCAGATTGCACCTTGCAATGTGGAGATATTACTGTTTGTGCATTTACAATATTCATTGATTTTTGCCATTGAAAAACGTTTTTCATATACCAGAAATGTTTGAAGCTACTGACTGAATGAAAGGAGCTGGCATCTCACTCTCTTTGAATCTTCTTTATCCTGCTAGGATTAGCAGGAAAAAGCAAAAAATTTCAGAATTGCACCTTGCAATGTGGAGATATTACTGTTTGTGAATTTACAATATTCATTGATTTTTGCCATTGAAAAACATGTTTTTCATATACCAGAAATGTTTGAAGCTACTGACTGAATGAAAGGAGCTGGCATCTCACTCTCTTTGAATCTTCTTTATCCTGCTAGGATTAGCAGGAAAAAGCAAAAAATTTCAGAATTGCACCTTGCAATGTGGAGATATTACTGTTTGTGCATTTACAATATTCATTGATTTTTGCCATTGAAAAACATGTTTTTCATATACCAGAAATGTTGGAAGCTACTGACTGAATGAAAGGAGCTGGCATCTCACTCTCTTTGAATCTTCTTTATCCTGCTAGGATTAGCAGGAAAAAGCAAAAAATTTCAGAATTGCACCTTGCAATGTGGAGATATTACTGTTTGTGCATTTACAATATTCATTGATTTTTGCCATTGAAAAACAGTTTTCATTACCAGAAATGTTTGAAGCTACTGACTGAATGAAAGGAGCTGGCATCTCACTCTCTTTGAATCTTCTTTATCATGCTAGGATTAGCAGGAAAAAGCAAAAAATTTCAGAATTGCACCTTGCAATGTGGAGATATTACTGTTTGTGCATTTACAATATTCATTGATTTTGCCATTGAAAAACATGTTTTTCATATACCAGAAATGTTTGAAGCTACTGACTGAATGAAAGGAGCTGGCATCTCACTCTCTTTGAATCTTCTTTATCATGCTAGGATTAACAGAAAAAGCAAAAAATTTCAGAATTGCACCTTGCAATGTGGAGATATTACTGTTTGTGCATTTACAATATTCATTGATTTTTGCCATTGAAAAACATCCAGAAATGTTTGAAGCTACTGACTGAATGAAGGAGCTGGCATCTCACTCTCTTTGAATCTTCTTTATCATGCTAGGATTAGCAGGAAAAAGCAAAAAATTTCAGAATTGCACCTTGCAATGTGGAGATATTACTGTTTGTGCATTTACAATATTCATTGATTTTTGCCATTGAAAACGTCATATACCAGAAATGTTTGAAGCTACTGACTGAATGAAAGGAGCTGGCATCTCACTCTCTTTGAATCTTCTTTATCATGCTAGGATTAGCAGGAAAAAGCAAAAAATTTCAGAATTGCACCTTGCAATGTGGAGATATTACTGTTTGTGCATTTACAATATTCATTGATTTTTGCCATTGAAAAACGTTTTTCATATACCAGAAATGTTTGAAGCTACTGACTGAATGAAAGGAGCTGGCATCTCACTCTCTTTGAATCTTCTTTATCCTGCTAGGATTAGCAGGAAAAAGCAAAAAATTTCAGAATTGCACCTTGCAATGTGGAGATATTACTGTTTGTGCATTTACAATATTCATTGATTTTTGCCATTGAAAAACATGTTTTTCATATACCAGAAATGTTTGAAGCTACTGACTGAATGAAAGGAGCTGGCATCTCACTCTCTTTGAATCTTCTTTATCCTGCTAGGATTAGCAGGAAAAAGCAAAAAATTTCAGAATTGCACCTTGCAATGTGGAGATATTACTGTTTGTGCATTTACAATATTCATTGATTTTTGCCATTGAAAAACATGTTTTTCATATACCAGAAATGTTTGAAGCTACTGACTGAATGAAAGGAGCTGGCATCTCACTCTCTTTGAATCTTCTTTATCCTGCTAGGATTAGCAGGAAAAGCAAAAAATTTCAGAATTGCACCTTGCAATGTGGAGATATTACTGTTTGTGCATTTACAATATTCATTGATTTTTGCCATTGAAAAACATGTTTTTCATATACCAGAAATGTTTGAAGCTACTGACTGAATGAAAGGAGCTGGCATCTCACTCTCTTTGAATCTTCTTTATCCTGCTAGGATTAGCAGGAAAAAGCAAAAAATTTCAGAATTGCACCTTGCAATGTGGAGATATTACTGTTTGTGCATTTACAATATTCATTGATTTTTGCCATTGAAAAACATGTTTTTCATATACCAGAAATGTTTGAAGCTACTGACTGAATGAAAGGAGCTGGCATCTCACTCTCTTTGAATCTTCTTTATACTGCTAGGATTAGCAGGAAAAGCAAAAAATTTCAGAATTGCACCTTGCAATGTGGAGATATTACTGTTTGTGCATTTACAATATTCATTGATTTTTGCCATTGAAAAACATGTTTTTCATATACCAGAAATGTTTGAAGCTACTGACTGAATGAAAGGAGCTGGCATCTCACTCTCTTTGAATCTTCTTTATCCTGCTAGGATTAGCAGGAAAAAGCAAAAAATTTCAGAATTGCACCTTGCAATGTGGAGATATTACTGTTTGTGCATTTACAATATTCATTGATTTTTGCCATTGAAAAACATGTTTTTCATATACCAGAAATGTTTGAAGCTACTGACTGAATGAAAGGAGCTGGCATCTCACTCTCTTTGAATCTTCTTTATCCTGCTAGGATTAGCAGGAAAAAGCAAAAAATTTCAGAATTGCACCTTGCAATGTGGAGATATTACTGTTTGTGCATTTACAATATTCATTGATTTTTGCCATTGAAAAACATCCAGAAATGTTTGAAGCTACTGACTGAATGAAAGGAGCTGGCATCTCACTCTCTTTGAATCTTCTTTATCATGCTAGGATTAGCAGGAAAAAGCAAAAAATTTCAGAATTGCACCTTGCAATGTGGAGATATTACTGTTTGTGCATTTACAATATTCATTGATTTTGCCATTGAAAAACGTCCAGAAATGTTTGAAGCTACTGACTGAATGAAAGAGCTGGCATCTCACTCTCTTTGAATCTTCTTTATCATGCTAGGATTAGCAGGAAAAAGCAAAAAATTTCAGAATTGCACCTTGCAATGTGGAGATATTACTGTTTGTGCATTTACAATATTCATTGATTTTTGCCATTGAAAACATCATGTTATTCATATACCAGAAATGTTTGAAGCTACTGACTGAATGAAAGGAGCTGGCATCTCACTCTCTTTGAATCTTCTTTATCCTGCTAGGATTAACAGGAAAAGCAAAAATTTCAGAATTGCACCTTGCAATGTGGAGATATTACTGTTTGTGCATTTACAATATTCATTGATTTTTGCCATTGAAAAACGTCCAGAAATGTTTGAAGCTACTGACTGAATGAAAGGAGCTGGCATCTCACTCTCTTTGAATCTTCTTTATCATGCTAGGATTAGCAGGAAAAGCAAAAAATTTCAGAATTGCACCTTGCAATGTGGAGATATTACTGTTTGTGCATTTACAATATTCATTGATTTTTGCCATTGAAAAACATGTTTTTCATATACCAGAAATGTTTGAAGCTACTGACTGAATGAAAGGAGCTGGCATCTCACTCTCTTTGAATCTTCTTTATCATGCTAGGATTAACAGGAAAAAGCAAAAAATTTCAGAATTGCACCTTGCAATGTGGAGATATTACTGTTTGTGCATTTACAATATTCATTGATTTTTGCAATTGAAAAACGTCCAGAAATGTTTGAAGCTACTGACTGAATGAAAGGAGCTGGCATCTCACTCTCTTTGAATCTTCTTTATCATGCTAGGATTAGCAGGAAAAAGCAAAAAATTTCAGAATTGCACCTTGCAATGTGGAGATATTACTGTTTGTGCATTTACAATATTCATTGATTTTTGCAATTGAAAAACATGTTTTTCATATACCAGAAATGTTTGAAGCTACTGACTGAATGAAAGGAGCTGGCATCTCACTCTCTTTGAATCTTCTTTATCATGCTAGGATTAGCAGGAAAAAGCAAAAAATTTCAGAATTGCACCTTGCAATGTGGAGATATTACTGTTTGTGCATTTACAATATTCATTGATTTTTGCCATTGAAAAACATGTTTTTCATATACCAGGAATGTTTGAAGCTACTGACTGAATGAAAGGAGCTGGCATCTCACTCTCTTTGAATCTTCTTTATCCTGCTAGGATTAGCAGGAAAAAGCAAAAAATTTCAGAATTGCACCTTGCAATGTGGAGATATTACTGTTTGTGCATTTACAATATTCATTGATTTTTGCCATTGAAAAACGTACCAGAAATGTTTGAAGCTACTGACTGAATGAAAGGAGCTGGCATCTCACTCTCTTTGAATCTTCTTTATCCTGCTAGGATTAGCAGGAAAAGCAAAAAATTTCAGAATTGCACCTTGCAATGTGGAGATATTACTGTTTGTGCATTTACAATATTCATTGATTTTTGCCATTGAAAAACATGTTTTTCATATACCAGAAATGTTTGAAGCTACTGACTGAATGAAAGGAGCTGGCATCTCACTCTCTTTGAATCTTCTTTATCCTGCTAGGATTAGCAGGAAAAAGCAAAAAATTTCAGAATTGCACCTTGCAATGTGGAGATATTACTGTTTGTGCATTTACAATATTCATTGATTTTTGCCATTGA
Organism: Phyllobates terribilis; assembly: GCF_046119375.1. NCBI lineage: Eukaryota > Metazoa > Chordata > Amphibia > Anura > Dendrobatidae > Phyllobates > Phyllobates terribilis. The sequence goes on along the minus strand of NW_027371194.1, from coordinate 20,511 downwards.
AAAACATGTTTTTCATATACCAGAAATGTTTGAAGCTACTGACTGAATGAAAGGAGCTGGCATCTCACTCTCTTTGAATCTTCTTTATCCTGCTAGGATTAGCAGGAAAAAGCAAAAAATTTCAGAATTGCACCTTGCAATGTGGAGATATTACTGTTTGTGCATTTACAATATTCATTGATTTTTGCCATTGAAAAACATGTTTTTCATATACCAGAAATGTTTGAAGCTACTGACTGAATGAAAGGAGCTGGCATCTCACTCTCTTTGAATCTTCTTTATCCTGCTAGGATTAGCAGGAAAAAGCAAAAAATTTCAGAATTGCACCTTGCAATGTGGAGATATTACTGTTTGTGAATTTACAATATTCATTGATTTTTGCCATTGAAAAACATGTTTTTCATATACCAGAAATGTTTGAAGCTACTGACTGAATGAAAGGAGCTGGCATCTCACTCTCTTTGAATCTTCTTTATCCTGCTAGGATTAGCAGGAAAAAGCAAAAAATTTCAGAATTGCACCTTGCAATGTGGAGATATTACTGTTTGTGCATTTACAATATTCATTGATTTTTGCCATTGAAAAACATGTTTTTCATATACCAGAAATGTTGGAAGCTACTGACTGAATGAAAGGAGCTGGCATCTCACTCTCTTTGAATCTTCTTTATCCTGCTAGGATTAGCAGGAAAAAGCAAAAAATTTCAGAATTGCACCTTGCAATGTGGAGATATTACTGTTTGTGCATTTACAATATTCATTGATTTTTGCCATTGAAAAACGTCCAGAAATGTTTGAAGCTACTGACTGAATGAAAGGAGCTGGCATCTCACTCTCTTTGAATCTTCTTTATCATGCTAGGATTAGCAGGAAAAAGCAAAAAATTTCAGAATTGCACCTTGCAATGTGGAGATATTACTGTTTGTGCATTTACAATATTCATTGATTTTTGCCATTGAAAAACATGTTTTTCATATACCAGAAATGTTTGAAGCTACTGACTGAATGAAAGGAGCTGGCATCTCACTCTCTTTGAATCTTCTTTATCCTGCTAGGATTAGCAGGAAAAAGCAAAAAATTTCAGAATTGCACCTTGCAATGTGGAGATATTACTGTTTGTGCATTTACAATATTCATTGATTTTTGCCATTGAAAAACATGTTTTTCATATACCAGAAATGTTTGAAGCTACTGACTGAATGAAAGGAGCTGGCATCTCACTCTCTTTGAATCTTCTTTATCCTGCTAGGATTAGCAGGAAAAAGCAAAAAATTTCAGAATTGCACCTTGCAATGTGGAGATATTACTGTTTGTGCATTTACAATATTCATTGATTTTTGCCATTGAAAAACATCCAGAAATGTTTGAAGCTACTGACTGAATGAAAGGAGCTGGCATCTCACTCTCTTTGAATCTTCTTTATCATGCTAGGATTAGCAGGAAAAAGCAAAAAATTTCAGAATTGCACCTTGCAATGTGGAGATATTACTGTTTGTGCATTTACAATATTCATTGATTTTTGCCATTGAAAAACGTCCAGAAATGTTTGAAGCTACTGACTGAATGAAAGGAGCTGGCATCTCACTCTCTTTGAATCTTCTTTATCATGCTAGGATTAGCAGGAAAAAGCAAAAAATTTCAGAATTGCACCTTGCAATGTGGAGATATTACTGTTTGTGCATTTACAATATTCATTGATTTTTGCCATTGAAAAACGTCCAGAAATGTTTGAAGCTACTGACTGAATGAAAGGAGCTGGCATCTCACTCTCTTTGAATCTTCTTTATCATGCTAGGATTAGCAGGAAAAAGCAAAAAATTTCAGAATTGCACCTTGCAATGTGGAGATATTACTGTTTGTGCATTTACAATATTCATTGATTTTTGCCATTGAAAAACATCATGTTATTCATATACCAGAAATGTTTGAAGCTACTGACTGAATGAAAGGAGCTGGCATCTCACTCTCTTTGAATCTTCTTTATCCTGCTAGGATTAACAGGAAAAAGCAAAAAATTTCAGAATTGCACCTTGCAATGTGGAGATATTACTGTTTGTGCATTTACAATATTCATTGATTTTTGCCATTGAAAAACGTCCAGAAATGTTTGAAGCTACTGACTGAATGAAAGGAGCTGGCATCTCACTCTCTTTGAATCTTCTTTATCATGCTAGGATTAGCAGGAAAAAGCAAAAAATTTCAGAATTGCACCTTGCAATGTGGAGATATTACTGTTTGTGCATTTACAATATTCATTGATTTTTGCCATTGAAAAACATGTTTTTCATATACCAGAAATGTTTGAAGCTACTGACTGAATGAAAGGAGCTGGCATCTCACTCTCTTTGAAACTTCTTTATCATGCTAGGATTAACAGGAAAAAGCAAAAAATTTCAGAATTGCACCTTGCAATGTGGAGATATTACTGTTTGTGCATTTACAATATTCATTGATTTTTGCAATTGAAAAACGTCCAGAAATGTTTGAAGCTACTGACTGAATGAAAGGAGCTGGCATCTCACTCTCTTTGAATCTTCTTTATCATGCTAGGATTAACAGGAAAAAGCAAAAAATTTCAGAATTGCACCTTGCAATGTGGAGATATTACTGTTTGTGCATTTACAATATTCATTGATTTTTGCAATTGAAAAACATGTTTTTCATATACCAGAAATGTTTGAAGCTACTGACTGAATGAAAGGAGCTGGCATCTCACTCTCTTTGAATCTTCTTTATCATGCTAGGATTAGCAGGAAAAAGCAAAAAATTTCAGAATTGCACCTTGCAATGTGGAGATATTACTGTTTGTGCATTTACAATATTCATTGATTTTTGCCATTGAAAAACATGTTTTTCATATACCAGGAATGTTTGAAGCTACTGACTGAATGAAAGGAGCTGGCATCTCACTCTCTTTGAATCTTCTTTATCCTGCTAGGATTAGCAGGAAAAAGCAAAAAATTTCAGAATTGCACCTTGCAATGTGGAGATATTACTGTTTGTGCATTTACAATATTCATTGATTTTTGCCATTGAAAAACGTCCAGAAATGTTTGAAGCTACTGACTGAATGAAAGGAGCTGGCATCTCACTCTCTTTGAATCTTCTTTATCCTGCTAGGATTAGCAGGAAAAAGCAAAAAATTTCAGAATTGCACCTTGCAATGTGGAGATATTACTGTTTGTGCATTTACAATATTCATTGATTTTTGCCATTGAAAAACATGTTTTTCATATACCAGAAATGTTTGAAGCTACTGACTGAATGAAAGGAGCTGGCATCTCACTCTCTTTGAATCTTCTTTATCCTGCTAGGATTAGCAGGAAAAAGCAAAAAATTTCAGAATTGCACCTTGCAATGTGGAGATATTACTGTTTGTGCATTTACAATATTCATTGATTTTTGCCATTGAAAAACATGTTTTTCATATACCAGAAATGTTTGAAGCTACTGACTGAATGAAAGGAGCTGGCATCTCACTCTCTTTGAATCTTCTTTATCCTGCTAGGATTAGCAGGAAAAAGCAAAAAATTTCAGAATTGCACCTTGCAATGTGGAGATATTACTGTTTGTGCATTTACAATATTCATTGATTTTTGCCATTGAAAAACATGTTTTTCATATACCAGAAATGTTTGAAGCTACTGACTGAATGAAAGGAGCTGGCATCTCACTCTCTTTGAATCTTCTTTATCCTGCTAGGATTAGCAGGAAAAAGCAAAAAATTTCAGAATTGCACCTTGCAATGTGGAGATATTACTGTTTGTGCATTTACAATATTCATTGATTTTTGCCATTGAAAAACATGTTTTTCATATACCAGAAATGTTTGAAGCTACTGACTGAATGAAAGGAGCTGGCATCTCACTCTCTTTGAATCTTCTTTATCCTGCTAGGATTAGCAGGAAAAAGCAAAAAATTTCAGAATTGCACCTTGCAATGTGGAGATATTACTGTTTGTGAATTTACAATATTCATTGATTTTTGCCATTGAAAAACATGTTTTTCATATACCAGAAATGTTTGAAGCTACTGACTGAATGAAAGGAGCTGGCATCTCACTCTCTTTGAATCTTCTTTATCCTGCTAGGATTAGCAGGAAAAAGCAAAAAATTTCAGAATTGCACCTTGCAATGTGGAGATATTACTGTTTGTGCATTTACAATATTCATTGATTTTTGCCATTGAAAAACATGTTTTTCATATACCAGAAATGTTGGAAGCTACTGACTGAATGAAAGGAGCTGGCATCTCACTCTCTTTGAATCTTCTTTATCCTGCTAGGATTAGCAGGAAAAAGCAAAAAATTTCAGAATTGCACCTTGCAATGTGGAGATATTACTGTTTGTGCATTTACAATATTCATTGATTTTTGCCATTGAAAAACGTCCAGAAATGTTTGAAGCTACTGACTGAATGAAAGGAGCTGGCATCTCACTCTCTTTGAATCTTCTTTATCATGCTAGGATTAGCAGGAAAAAGCAAAAAATTTCAGAATTGCACCTTGCAATGTGGAGATATTACTGTTTGTGCATTTACAATATTCATTGATTTTTGCCATTGAAAAACATGTTTTTCATATACCAGAAATGTTTGAAGCTACTGACTGAATGAAAGGAGCTGGCATCTCACTCTCTTTGAATCTTCTTTATCCTGCTAGGATTAGCAGGAAAAAGCAAAAAATTTCAGAATTGCACCTTGCAATGTGGAGATATTACTGTTTGTGCATTTACAATATTCATTGATTTTTGCCATTGAAAAACATGTTTTTCATATACCAGAAATGTTTGAAGCTACTGACTGAATGAAAGGAGCTGGCATCTCACTCTCTTTGAATCTTCTTTATCCTGCTAGGATTAGCAGGAAAAAGCAAAAAATTTCAGAATTGCACCTTGCAATGTGGAGATATTACTGTTTGTGCATTTACAATATTCATTGATTTTTGCCATTGAAAAACATCCAGAAATGTTTGAAGCTACTGACTGAATGAAAGGAGCTGGCATCTCACTCTCTTTGAATCTTCTTTATCATGCTAGGATTAGCAGGAAAAAGCAAAAAATTTCAGAATTGCACCTTGCAATGTGGAGATATTACTGTTTGTGCATTTACAATATTCATTGATTTTTGCCATTGAAAAACGTCCAGAAATGTTTGAAGCTACTGACTGAATGAAAGGAGCTGGCATCTCACTCTCTTTGAATCTTCTTTATCATGCTAGGATTAGCAGGAAAAAGCAAAAAATTTCAGAATTGCACCTTGCAATGTGGAGATATTACTGTTTGTGCATTTACAATATTCATTGATTTTTGCCATTGAAAAACGTCCAGAAATGTTTGAAGCTACTGACTGAATGAAAGGAGCTGGCATCTCACTCTCTTTGAATCTTCTTTATCATGCTAGGATTAGCAGGAAAAAGCAAAAAATTTCAGAATTGCACCTTGCAATGTGGAGATATTACTGTTTGTGCATTTACAATATTCATTGATTTTTGCCATTGAAAAACATCATGTTATTCATATACCAGAAATGTTTGAAGCTACTGACTGAATGAAAGGAGCTGGCATCTCACTCTCTTTGAATCTTCTTTATCCTGCTAGGATTAACAGGAAAAAGCAAAAAATTTCAGAATTGCACCTTGCAATGTGGAGATATTACTGTTTGTGCATTTACAATATTCATTGATTTTTGCCATTGAAAAACGTCCAGAAATGTTTGAAGCTACTGACTGAATGAAAGGAGCTGGCATCTCACTCTCTTTGAATCTTCTTTATCATGCTAGGATTAGCAGGAAAAAGCAAAAAATTTCAGAATTGCACCTTGCAATGTGGAGATATTACTGTTTGTGCATTTACAATATTCATTGATTTTTGCCATTGAAAAACATGTTTTTCATATACCAGAAATGTTTGAAGCTACTGACTGAATGAAAGGAGCTGGCATCTCACTCTCTTTGAAACTTCTTTATCATGCTAGGATTAACAGGAAAAAGCAAAAAATTTCAGAATTGCACCTTGCAATGTGGAGATATTACTGTTTGTGCATTTACAATATTCATTGATTTTTGCAATTGAAAAACGTCCAGAAATGTTTGAAGCTACTGACTGAATGAAAGGAGCTGGCATCTCACTCTCTTTGAATCTTCTTTATCATGCTAGGATTAACAGGAAAAAGCAAAAAATTTCAGAATTGCACCTTGCAATGTGGAGATATTACTGTTTGTGCATTTACAATATTCATTGATTTTTGCAATTGAAAAACATGTTTTTCATATACCAGAAATGTTTGAAGCTACTGACTGAATGAAAGGAGCTGGCATCTCACTCTCTTTGAATCTTCTTTATCATGCTAGGATTAGCAGGAAAAAGCAAAAAATTTCAGAATTGCACCTTGCAATGTGGAGATATTACTGTTTGTGCATTTACAATATTCATTGATTTTTGCCATTGAAAAACATGTTTTTCATATACCAGGAATGTTTGAAGCTACTGACTGAATGAAAGGAGCTGGCATCTCACTCTCTTTGAATCTTCTTTATCCTGCTAGGATTAGCAGGAAAAAGCAAAAAATTTCAGAATTGCACCTTGCAATGTGGAGATATTACTGTTTGTGCATTTACAATATTCATTGATTTTTGCCATTGAAAAACGTCCAGAAATGTTTGAAGCTACTGACTGAATGAAAGGAGCTGGCATCTCACTCTCTTTGAATCTTCTTTATCCTGCTAGGATTAGCAGGAAAAAGCAAAAAATTTCAGAATTGCACCTTGCAATGTGGAGATATTACTGTTTGTGCATTTACAATATTCATTGATTTTTGCCATTGAAAAACATGTTTTTCATATACCAGAAATGTTTGAAGCTACTGACTGAATGAAAGGAGCTGGCATCTCACTCTCTTTGAATCTTCTTTATCCTGCTAGGATTAGCAGGAAAAAGCAAAAAATTTCAGAATTGCACCTTGCAATGTGGAGATATTACTGTTTGTGCATTTACAATATTCATTGATTTTTGCCATTGAAAAACATGTTTTTCATATACCAGAAATGTTTGAAGCTACTGACTGAATGAAAGGAGCTGGCATCTCACTCTCTTTGAATCTTCTTTATCCTGCTAGGATTAGCAGGAAAAAGCAAAAAATTTCAGAATTGCACCTTGCAATGTGGAGATATTACTGTTTGTGCATTTACAATATTCATTGATTTTTGCCATTGAAAAACATGTTTTTCATATACCAGAAATGTTTGAAGCTACTGACTGAATGAAAGGAGCTGGCATCTCACTCTCTTTGAATCTTCTTTATCCTGCTAGGATTAGCAGGAAAAAGCAAAAAATTTCAGAATTGCACCTTGCAATGTGGAGATATTACTGTTTGTGAATTTACAATATTCATTGATTTTTGCCATTGAAAAACATGTTTTTCATATACCAGAAATGTTTGAAGCTACTGACTGAATGAAAGGAGCTGGCATCTCACTCTCTTTGAATCTTCTTTATACTGCTGGGATTAGCAGGAAAAAGCAAAAAATTTCAGAATTGCACCTTGCAATGTGGAGATATTACTGTTTGTGCATTTACAATATTCATTGATTTTTGCCATTGAAAAACATGTTTTTCATATACCAGAAATGTTGGAAGCTACTGACTGAATGAAAGGAGCTGGCATCTCACTCTCTTTGAATCTTCTTTATCCTGCTAGGATTAGCAGGAAAAAGCAAAAAATTTCAGAATTGCACCTTGCAATGTGGAGATATTACTGTTTGTGCATTTACAATATTCATTGATTTTTGCCATTGAAAAACATCCAGAAATGTTTGAAGCTACTGACTGAATGAAAGGAGCTGGCATCTCACTCTCTTTGAATCTTCTTTATCATGCTAGGATTAGCAGGAAAAAGCAAAAAATTTCAGAATTGCACCTTGCAATGTGGAGATATTACTGTTTGTGCATTTACAATATTCATTGATTTTTGCCATTGAAAAACATGTTTTTCATATACCAGAAATGTTTGAAGCTACTGACTGAATGAAAGGAGCTGGCATCTCACTCTCTTTGAATCTTCTTTATCCTGCTAGGATTAGCAGGAAAAAGCAAAAAATTTCAGAATTGCACCTTGCAATGTGGAGATATTACTGTTTGTGCATTTACAATATTCATTGATTTTTGCCATTGAAAAACATGTTTTTCATATACCAGAAATGTTTGAAGCTACTGACTGAATGAAAGGAGCTGGCATCTCACTCTCTTTGAATCTTCTTTATCCTGCTAGGATTAGCAGGAAAAAGCAAAAAATTTCAGAATTGCACCTTGCAATGTGGAGATATTACTGTTTGTGAATTTACAATATTCATTGATTTTTGCCATTGAAAAACATGTTTTTCATATACCAGAAATGTTTGAAGCTACTGACTGAATGAAAGGAGCTGGCATCTCACTCTCTTTGAATCTTCTTTATCCTGCTAGGATTAGCAGGAAAAAGCAAAAAATTTCAGAATTGCACCTTGCAATGTGGAGATATTACTGTTTGTGCATTTACAATATTCATTGATTTTTGCCATTGAAAAACATGTTTTTCATATACCAGAAATGTTGGAAGCTACTGACTGAATGAAAGGAGCTGGCATCTCACTCTCTTTGAATCTTCTTTATCCTGCTAGGATTAGCAGGAAAAAGCAAAAAATTTCAGAATTGCACCTTGCAATGTGGAGATATTACTGTTTGTGCATTTACAATATTCATTGATTTTTGCCATTGAAAAACGTCCAGAAATGTTTGAAGCTACTGACTGAATGAAAGGAGCTGGCATCTCACTCTCTTTGAATCTTCTTTATCATGCTAGGATTAGCAGGAAAAAGCAAAAAATTTCAGAATTGCACCTTGCAATGTGGAGATATTACTGTTTGTGCATTTACAATATTCATTGATTTTTGCCATTGAAAAACATGTTTTTCATATACCAGAAATGTTTGAAGCTACTGACTGAATGAAAGGAGCTGGCATCTCACTCTCTTTGAATCTTCTTTATCATGCTAGGATTAACAGGAAAAAGCAAAAAATTTCAGAATTGCACCTTGCAATGTGGAGATATTACTGTTTGTGCATTTACAATATTCATTGATTTTTGCCATTGAAAAACGTCCAGAAATGTTTGAAGCTACTGACTGAATGAAAGGAGCTGGCATCTCACTCTCTTTGAATCTTCTTTATCATGCTAGGATTAGCAGGAAAAAGCAAAAAATTTCAGAATTGCACCTTGCAATGTGGAGATATTACTGTTTGTGCATTTACAATATTCATTGATTTTTGCCATTGAAAAACATGTTTTTCATATACCAGAAATGTTTGAAGCTACTGACTGAATGAAAGGAGCTGGCATCTCACTCTCTTTGAATCTTCTTTATCATGCTAGGATTAACAGGAAAAAGCAAAAAATTTCAGAATTGCACCTTGCAATGTGGAGATATTACTGTTTGTGCATTTACAATATTCATTGATTTTTGCAATTGAAAAACGTCCAGAAATGTTTGAAGCTACTGACTGAATGAAAGGAGCTGGCATCTCACTCTCTTTGAATCTTCTTTATCATGCTAGGATTAGCAGGAAAAAGCAAAAAATTTCAGAATTGCACCTTGCAATGTGGAGATATTACTGTTTGTGCATTTACAATATTCATTGATTTTTGCAATTGAAAAACATGTTTTTCATATACCAGAAATGTTTGAAGCTACTGACTGAATGAAAGGAGCTGGCATCTCACTCTCTTTGAATCTTCTTTATCATGCTAGGATTAGCAGGAAAAAGCAAAAAATTTCAGAATTGCACCTTGCAATGTGGAGATATTACTGTTTGTGCATTTACAATATTCATTGATTTTTGCCATTGAAAAACATGTTTTTCATATACCAGGAATGTTTGAAGCTACTGACTGAATGAAAGGAGCTGGCATCTCACTCTCTTTGAATCTTCTTTATCCTGCTAGGATTAGCAGGAAAAAGCAAAAAATTTCAGAATTGCACCTTGCAATGTGGAGATATTACTGTTTGTGCATTTACAATATTCATTGATTTTTGCCATTGAAAAACGTCCAGAAATGTTTGAAGCTACTGACTGAATGAAAGGAGCTGGCATCTCACTCTCTTTGAATCTTCTTTATCCTGCTAGGATTAGCAGGAAAAAGCAAAAAATTTCAGAATTGCACCTTGCAATGTGGAGATATTACTGTTTGTGCATTTACAATATTCATTGATTTTTGCCATTGAAAAACATGTTTTTCATATACCAGAAATGTTTGAAGCTACTGACTGAATGAAAGGAGCTGGCATCTCACTCTCTTTGAATCTTCTTTATCCTGCTAGGATTAGCAGGAAAAAGCAAAAAATTTCAGAATTGCACCTTGCAATGTGGAGATATTACTGTTTGTGCATTTACAATATTCATTGATTTTTGCCATTGAAAAACATGTTTTTCATATACCAGAAATGTTTGAAGCTACTGACTGAATGAAAGGAGCTGGCATCTCACTCTCTTTGAATCTTCTTTATCCTGCTAGGATTAGCAGGAAAAAGCAAAAAATTTCAGAATTGCACCTTGCAATGTGGAGATATTACTGTTTGTGCATTTACAATATTCATTGATTTTTGCCATTGAAAAACATGTTTTTCATATACCAGAAATGTTTGAAGCTACTGACTGAATGAAAGGAGCTGGCATCTCACTCTCTTTGAATCTTCTTTATCCTGCTAGGATTAGCAGGAAAAAGCAAAAAATTTCAGAATTGCACCTTGCAATGTGGAGATATTACTGTTTGTGAATTTACAATATTCATTGATTTTTGCCATTGAAAAACATGTTTTTCATATACCAGAAATGTTTGAAGCTACTGACTGAATGAAAGGAGCTGGCATCTCACTCTCTTTGAATCTTCTTTATCCTGCTAGGATTAGCAGGAAAAAGCAAAAAATTTCAGAATTGCACCTTGCAATGTGGAGATATTACTGTTTGTGCATTTACAATATTCATTGATTTTTGCCATTGAAAAACATGTTTTTCATATACCAGAAATGTTGGAAGCTACTGACTGAATGAAAGGAGCTGGCATCTCACTCTCTTTGAATCTTCTTTATCCTGCTAGGATTAGCAGGAAAAAGCAAAAAATTTCAGAATTGCACCTTGCAATGTGGAGATATTACTGTTTGTGCATTTACAATATTCATTGATTTTTGCCATTGAAAAACGTCCAGAAATGTTTGAAGCTACTGACTGAATGAAAGGAGCTGGCATCTCACTCTCTTTGAATCTTCTTTATCATGCTAGGATTAGCAGGAAAAAGCAAAAAATTTCAGAATTGCACCTTGCAATGTGGAGATATTACTGTTTGTGCATTTACAATATTCATTGATTTTTGCCATTGAAAAACATGTTTTTCATATACCAGAAATGTTTGAAGCTACTGACTGAATGAAAGGAGCTGGCATCTCACTCTCTTTGAATCTTCTTTATCATGCTAGGATTAACAGGAAAAAGCAAAAAATTTCAGAATTGCACCTTGCAATGTGGAGATATTACTGTTTGTGCATTTACAATATTCATTGATTTTTGCCATTGAAAAACATCCAGAAATGTTTGAAGCTACTGACTGAATGAAAGGAGCTGGCATCTCACTCTCTTTGAATCTTCTTTATCATGCTAGGATTAGCAGGAAAAAGCAAAAAATTTCAGAATTGCACCTTGCAATGTGGAGATATTACTGTTTGTGCATTTACAATATTCATTGATTTTTGCCATTGAAAAACGTCCAGAAATGTTTGAAGCTACTGACTGAATGAAAGGAGCTGGCATCTCACTCTCTTTGAATCTTCTTTATCATGCTAGGATTAGCAGGAAAAAGCAAAAAATTTCAGAATTGCACCTTGCAATGTGGAGATATTACTGTTTGTGCATTTACAATATTCATTGATTTTTGCCATTGAAAAACGTTTTTCATATACCAGAAATGTTTGAAGCTACTGACTGAATGAAAGGAGCTGGCATCTCACTCTCTTTGAATCTTCTTTATCCTGCTAGGATTAGCAGGAAAAAGCAAAAAATTTCAGAATTGCACCTTGCAATGTGGAGATATTACTGTTTGTGCATTTACAATATTCATTGATTTTTGCCATTGAAAAACATGTTTTTCATATACCAGAAATGTTTGAAGCTACTGACTGAATGAAAGGAGCTGGCATCTCACTCTCTTTGAATCTTCTTTATCCTGCTAGGATTAGCAGGAAAAAGCAAAAAATTTCAGAATTGCACCTTGCAATGTGGAGATATTACTGTTTGTGCATTTACAATATTCATTGATTTTTGCCATTGAAAAACATGTTTTTCATATACCAGAAATGTTTGAAGCTACTGACTGAATGAAAGGAGCTGGCATCTCACTCTCTTTGAATCTTCTTTATCCTGCTAGGATTAGCAGGAAAAAGCAAAAAATTTCAGAATTGCACCTTGCAATGTGGAGATATTACTGTTTGTGCATTTACAATATTCATTGATTTTTGCCATTGAAAAACATGTTTTTCATATACCAGAAATGTTTGAAGCTACTGACTGAATGAAAGGAGCTGGCATCTCACTCTCTTTGAATCTTCTTTATCCTGCTAGGATTAGCAGGAAAAAGCAAAAAATTTCAGAATTGCACCTTGCAATGTGGAGATATTACTGTTTGTGCATTTACAATATTCATTGATTTTTGCCATTGAAAAACATGTTTTTCATATACCAGAAATGCTTGAAGCTACTGACTGAATGAAAGGAGCTGGCATCTCACTCTCTTTGAATCTTCTTTATACTGCTAGGATTAGCAGGAAAAAGCAAAAAATTTCAGAATTGCACCTTGCAATGTGGAGATATTACTGTTTGTGCATTTACAATATTCATTGATTTTTGCCATTGAAAAACATGTTTTTCATATACCAGAAATGTTTGAAGCTACTGACTGAATGAAAGGAGCTGGCATCTCACTCTCTTTGAATCTTCTTTATCCTGCTAGGATTAGCAGGAAAAAGCAAAAAATTTCAGAATTGCACCTTGCAATGTGGAGATATTACTGTTTGTGCATTTACAATATTCATTGATTTTTGCCATTGAAAAACATGTTTTTCATATACCAGAAATGTTTGAAGCTACTGACTGAATGAAAGGAGCTGGCATCTCACTCTCTTTGAATCTTCTTTATCCTGCTAGGATTAGCAGGAAAAAGCAAAAAATTTCAGAATTGCACCTTGCAATGTGGAGATATTACTGTTTGTGCATTTACAATATTCATTGATTTTTGCCATTGAAAAACATCCAGAAATGTTTGAAGCTACTGACTGAATGAAAGGAGCTGGCATCTCACTCTCTTTGAATCTTCTTTATCATGCTAGGATTAGCAGGAAAAAGCAAAAAATTTCAGAATTGCACCTTGCAATGTGGAGATATTACTGTTTGTGCATTTACAATATTCATTGATTTTTGCCATTGAAAAACGTCCAGAAATGTTTGAAGCTACTGACTGAATGAAAGGAGCTGGCATCTCACTCTCTTTGAATCTTCTTTATCATGCTAGGATTAGCAGGAAAAAGCAAAAAATTTCAGAATTGCACCTTGCAATGTGGAGATATTACTGTTTGTGCATTTACAATATTCATTGATTTTTGCCATTGAAAAACATCATGTTATTCATATACCAGAAATGTTTGAAGCTACTGACTGAATGAAAGGAGCTGGCATCTCACTCTCTTTGAATCTTCTTTATCCTGCTAGGATTAACAGGAAAAAGCAAAAAATTTCAGAATTGCACCTTGCAATGTGGAGATATTACTGTTTGTGCATTTACAATATTCATTGATTTTTGCCATTGAAAAACGTCCAGAAATGTTTGAAGCTACTGACTGAATGAAAGGAGCTGGCATCTCACTCTCTTTGAATCTTCTTTATCATGCTAGGATTAGCAGGAAAAAGCAAAAAATTTCAGAATTGCACCTTGCAATGTGGAGATATTACTGTTTGTGCATTTACAATATTCATTGATTTTTGCCATTGAAAAACATGTTTTTCATATACCAGAAATGTTTGAAGCTACTGACTGAATGAAAGGAGCTGGCATCTCACTCTCTTTGAATCTTCTTTATCATGCTAGGATTAACAGGAAAAAGCAAAAAATTTCAGAATTGCACCTTGCAATGTGGAGATATTACTGTTTGTGCATTTACAATATTCATTGATTTTTGCAATTGAAAAACGTCCAGAAATGTTTGAAGCTACTGACTGAATGAAAGGAGCTGGCATCTCACTCTCTTTGAATCTTCTTTATCATGCTAGGATTAGCAGGAAAAAGCAAAAAATTTCAGAATTGCACCTTGCAATGTGGAGATATTACTGTTTGTGCATTTACAATATTCATTGATTTTTGCAATTGAAAAACATGTTTTTCATATACCAGAAATGTTTGAAGCTACTGACTGAATGAAAGGAGCTGGCATCTCACTCTCTTTGAATCTTCTTTATCATGCTAGGATTAGCAGGAAAAAGCAAAAAATTTCAGAATTGCACCTTGCAATGTGGAGATATTACTGTTTGTGCATTTACAATATTCATTGATTTTTGCCATTGAAAAACATGTTTTTCATATACCAGGAATGTTTGAAGCTACTGACTGAATGAAAGGAGCTGGCATCTCACTCTCTTTGAATCTTCTTTATCCTGCTAGGATTAGCAGGAAAAAGCAAAAAATTTCAGAATTGCACCTTGCAATGTGGAGATATTACTGTTTGTGCATTTACAATATTCATTGATTTTTGCCATTGAAAAACGTCCAGAAATGTTTGAAGCTACTGACTGAATGAAAGGAGCTGGCATCTCACTCTCTTTGAATCTTCTTTATCCTGCTAGGATTAGCAGGAAAAAGCAAAAAATTTCAGAATTGCACCTTGCAATGTGGAGATATTACTGTTTGTGCATTTACAATATTCATTGATTTTTGCCATTGAAAAACATGTTTTTCATATACCAGAAATGTTTGAAGCTACTGACTGAATGAAAGGAGCTGGCATCTCACTCTCTTTGAATCTTCTTTATCCTGCTAGGATTAGCAGGAAAAAGCAAAAAATTTCAGAATTGCACCTTGCAATGTGGAGATATTACTGTTTGTGCATTTACAATATTCATTGATTTTTGCCATTGAAAAACATGTTTTTCATATACCAGAAATGTTTGAAGCTACTGACTGAATGAAAGGAGCTGGCATCTCACTCTCTTTGAATCTTCTTTATCCTGCTAGGATTAGCAGGAAAAAGCAAAAAATTTCAGAATTGCACCTTGCAATGTGGAGATATTACTGTTTGTGCATTTACAATATTCATTGATTTTTGCCATTGAAAAACATGTTTTTCATATACCAGAAATGTTTGAAGCTACTGACTGAATGAAAGGAGCTGGCATCTCACTCTCTTTGAATCTTCTTTATCCTGCTAGGATTAGCAGGAAAAAGCAAAAAATTTCAGAATTGCACCTTGCAATGTGGAGATATTACTGTTTGTGAATTTACAATATTCATTGATTTTTGCCATTGAAAAACATGTTTTTCATATACCAGAAATGTTTGAAGCTACTGACTGAATGAAAGGAGCTGGCATCTCACTCTCTTTGAATCTTCTTTATCCTGCTAGGATTAGCAGGAAAAAGCAAAAAATTTCAGAATTGCACCTTGCAATGTGGAGATATTACTGTTTGTGCATTTACAATATTCATTGATTTTTGCCATTGAAAAACATGTTTTTCATATACCAGAAATGTTGGAAGCTACTGACTGAATGAAAGGAGCTGGCATCTCACTCTCTTTGAATCTTCTTTATCCTGCTAGGATTAGCAGGAAAAAGCAAAAAATTTCAGAATTGCACCTTGCAATGTGGAGATATTACTGTTTGTGCATTTACAATATTCATTGATTTTTGCCATTGAAAAACGTCCAGAAATGTTTGAAGCTACTGACTGAATGAAAGGAGCTGGCATCTCACTCTCTTTGAATCTTCTTTATCATGCTAGGATTAGCAGGAAAAAGCAAAAAATTTCAGAATTGCACCTTGCAATGTGGAGATATTACTGTTTGTGCATTTACAATATTCATTGATTTTTGCCATTGAAAAACATGTTTTTCATATACCAGAAATGTTTGAAGCTACTGACTGAATGAAAGGAGCTGGCATCTCACTCTCTTTGAATCTTCTTTATCCTGCTAGGATTAGCAGGAAAAAGCAAAAAATTTCAGAATTGCACCTTGCAATGTGGAGATATTACTGTTTGTGCATTTACAATATTCATTGATTTTTGCCATTGAAAAACATGTTTTTCATATACCAGAAATGTTTGAAGCTACTGACTGAATGAAAGGAGCTGGCATCTCACTCTCTTTGAATCTTCTTTATCCTGCTAGGATTAGCAGGAAAAAGCAAAAAATTTCAGAATTGCACCTTGCAATGTGGAGATATTACTGTTTGTGCATTTACAATATTCATTGATTTTTGCCATTGAAAAACATCCAGAAATGTTTGAAGCTACTGACTGAATGAAAGGAGCTGGCATCTCACTCTCTTTGAATCTTCTTTATCATGCTAGGATTAGCAGGAAAAAGCAAAAAATTTCAGAATTGCACCTTGCAATGTGGAGATATTACTGTTTGTGCATTTACAATATTCATTGATTTTTGCCATTGAAAAACGTCCAGAAATGTTTGAAGCTACTGACTGAATGAAAGGAGCTGGCATCTCACTCTCTTTGAATCTTCTTTATCATGCTAGGATTAGCAGGAAAAAGCAAAAAATTTCAGAATTGCACCTTGCAATGTGGAGATATTACTGTTTGTGCATTTACAATATTCATTGATTTTTGCCATTGAAAAACGTCCAGAAATGTTTGAAGCTACTGACTGAATGAAAGGAGCTGGCATCTCACTCTCTTTGAATCTTCTTTATCATGCTAGGATTAGCAGGAAAAAGCAAAAAATTTCAGAATTGCACCTTGCAATGTGGAGATATTACTGTTTGTGCATTTACAATATTCATTGATTTTTGCCATTGAAAAACATCATGTTATTCATATACCAGAAATGTTTGAAGCTACTGACTGAATGAAAGGAGCTGGCATCTCACTCTCTTTGAATCTTCTTTATCCTGCTAGGATTAACAGGAAAAAGCAAAAAATTTCAGAATTGCACCTTGCAATGTGGAGATATTACTGTTTGTGCATTTACAATATTCATTGATTTTTGCCATTGAAAAACGTCCAGAAATGTTTGAAGCTACTGACTGAATGAAAGGAGCTGGCATCTCACTCTCTTTGAATCTTCTTTATCATGCTAGGATTAGCAGGAAAAAGCAAAAAATTTCAGAATTGCACCTTGCAATGTGGAGATATTACTGTTTGTGCATTTACAATATTCATTGATTTTTGCCATTGAAAAACATGTTTTTCATATACCAGAAATGTTTGAAGCTACTGACTGAATGAAAGGAGCTGGCATCTCACTCTCTTTGAAACTTCTTTATCATGCTAGGATTAACAGGAAAAAGCAAAAAATTTCAGAATTGCACCTTGCAATGTGGAGATATTACTGTTTGTGCATTTACAATATTCATTGATTTTTGCAATTGAAAAACGTCCAGAAATGTTTGAAGCTACTGACTGAATGAAAGGAGCTGGCATCTCACTCTCTTTGAATCTTCTTTATCATGCTAGGATTAACAGGAAAAAGCAAAAAATTTCAGAATTGCACCTTGCAATGTGGAGATATTACTGTTTGTGCATTTACAATATTCATTGATTTTTGCAATTGAAAAACATGTTTTTCATATACCAGAAATGTTTGAAGCTACTGACTGAATGAAAGGAGCTGGCATCTCACTCTCTTTGAATCTTCTTTATCATGCTAGGATTAGCAGGAAAAAGCAAAAAATTTCAGAATTGCACCTTGCAATGTGGAGATATTACTGTTTGTGCATTTACAATATTCATTGATTTTTGCCATTGAAAAACATGTTTTTCATATACCAGGAATGTTTGAAGCTACTGACTGAATGAAAGGAGCTGGCATCTCACTCTCTTTGAATCTTCTTTATCCTGCTAGGATTAGCAGGAAAAAGCAAAAAATTTCAGAATTGCACCTTGCAATGTGGAGATATTACTGTTTGTGCATTTACAATATTCATTGATTTTTGCCATTGAAAAACGTCCAGAAATGTTTGAAGCTACTGACTGAATGAAAGGAGCTGGCATCTCACTCTCTTTGAATCTTCTTTATCCTGCTAGGATTAGCAGGAAAAAGCAAAAAATTTCAGAATTGCACCTTGCAATGTGGAGATATTACTGTTTGTGCATTTACAATATTCATTGATTTTTGCCATTGAAAAACATGTTTTTCATATACCAGAAATGTTTGAAGCTACTGACTGAATGAAAGGAGCTGGCATCTCACTCTCTTTGAATCTTCTTTATCCTGCTAGGATTAGCAGGAAAAAGCAAAAAATTTCAGAATTGCACCTTGCAATGTGGAGATATTACTGTTTGTGCATTTACAATATTCATTGATTTTTGCCATTGAAAAACATGTTTTTCATATACCAGAAATGTTTGAAGCTACTGACTGAATGAAAGGAGCTGGCATCTCACTCTCTTTGAATCTTCTTTATCCTGCTAGGATTAGCAGGAAAAAGCAAAAAATTTCAGAATTGCACCTTGCAATGTGGAGATATTACTGTTTGTGCATTTACAATATTCATTGATTTTTGCCATTGAAAAACATGTTTTTCATATACCAGAAATGTTTGAAGCTACTGACTGAATGAAAGGAGCTGGCATCTCACTCTCTTTGAATCTTCTTTATCCTGCTAGGATTAGCAGGAAAAAGCAAAAAATTTCAGAATTGCACCTTGCAATGTGGAGATATTACTGTTTGTGAATTTACAATATTCATTGATTTTTGCCATTGAAAAACATGTTTTTCATATACCAGAAATGTTTGAAGCTACTGACTGAATGAAAGGAGCTGGCATCTCACTCTCTTTGAATCTTCTTTATACTGCTAGGATTAGCAGGAAAAAGCAAAAAATTTCAGAATTGCACCTTGCAATGTGGAGATATTACTGTTTGTGCATTTACAATATTCATTGATTTTTGCCATTGAAAAACATGTTTTTCATATACCAGAAATGTTGGAAGCTACTGACTGAATGAAAGGAGCTGGCATCTCACTCTCTTTGAATCTTCTTTATCCTGCTAGGATTAGCAGGAAAAAGCAAAAAATTTCAGAATTGCACCTTGCAATGTGGAGATATTACTGTTTGTGCATTTACAATATTCATTGATTTTTGCCATTGAAAAACATCCAGAAATGTTTGAAGCTACTGACTGAATGAAAGGAGCTGGCATCTCACTCTCTTTGAATCTTCTTTATCATGCTAGGATTAGCAGGAAAAAGCAAAAAATTTCAGAATTGCACCTTGCAATGTGGAGATATTACTGTTTGTGCATTTACAATATTCATTGATTTTTGCCATTGAAAAACGTCCAGAAATGTTTGAAGCTACTGACTGAATGAAAGGAGCTGGCATCTCACTCTCTTTGAATCTTCTTTATCATGCTAGGATTAGCAGGAAAAAGCAAAAAATTTCAGAATTGCACCTTGCAATGTGGAGATATTACTGTTTGTGCATTTACAATATTCATTGATTTTTGCCATTGAAAAACATGTTTTTCATATACCAGAAATGTTTGAAGCTACTGACTGAATGAAAGGAGCTGGCATCTCACTCTCTTTGAATCTTCTTTATCATGCTAGGATTAACAGGAAAAAGCAAAAAATTTCAGAATTGCACCTTGCAATGTGGAGATATTACTGTTTGTGCATTTACAATATTCATTGATTTTTGCCATTGAAAAATGTCCAGAAATGTTTGAAGCTACTGACTGAATGAAAGGAGCTGGCATCTCACTCTCTTTGAATCTTTTTTATCATGCTAGGATTAGCAGGAAAAAGCAAAAAATTTCAGAATTGCACCTTGCAATGTGGAGATATTACTGTTTGTGCATTTACAATATTCATTGATTTTTGCCATTGAAAAACATGTTTTTCATATACCAGAAATGTTTGAAGCTACTGACAATGAAAGGAGCTGGCATCTCACTCTCTTTGAATCTTCTTTATCCTGCTAGGATTAGCAGGAAAAAGCAAAAAATTTCAGAATTGCACCTTGCAATGTGGAGATATTACTGTTTGTGCATTTACAATATTCATTGATTTTTGCCATTGAAAAACATGTTTTTCATATACCAGAAATGTTTGAAGCTTCTGACTGAATGAAAGGAGCTGGCATCTCACTCTCTTTGAATCTTCTTTATCATGCTAGGATTAACAGGAAAAAGCAAAAAATTTCAGAATTGCACCTTGCAATGTGGAGATATTACTGTTTGTGCATAAACAATATTCATTGATTTTTGCC
>NW_027371193.1:0-29792 GCF_046119375.1 Phyllobates terribilis | reverse complement strand
TTTTCCTGCTAATCCTAGCATGATAAAGAAGATTCAAAGAGAGTGAGATGCCAGCTCCTTTCATTCAGTCAGTAGCTTCAAACATTTCTGGTATATGAAAAACATGTTTTTCAATGGCAAAAATCAATGAATATTGTAAATGCACAAACAGTAATATCTCAACATTGCACGGTGCAATTCTGAAATTTTTAGGTTTTTCCTGTTAATCCTAGCATGATAAAGAAGATTCAAAGAGAGTGAGATGCCAGCTCCTTTCATTCAGTCAGTAGCTTCAAACATTTCTGGTATATGAAAAACATGTTTTTCAATGGCAAAAATCAATGAATATTGTAAATGCACAAACAGTAATATCTCCACATTGCAAGGTGCAATTCTGAAATTTTTTGCTTTTTCCTGTTAATCCTAGCATGATAAAGAAGATTCAAAGAGAGTGAGATGCCAGCTCCTTTCATTCAGTCAGTAGCTTCAAACATTTCTGGTATATGAAAAACATGTTTTTCAATGGCAAAAATCAATGAATATTGTAAATGCACAAACAGTAATATCTCCACATTGCAAGGTGCAATTCTGAAATTTTTTGCTTTTTCCTGCTAATCCTAGCATGATAAAGAAGATTCAAAGAGAGTGAGATGCCAGCTCCTTTCATTCAGTCAGTAGCTTCAAACATTTCTGGTATATGAAAAACATGTTTTTCAATGGCAAAAATCAATGAATATTGTAAATGCACAAACAGTAATATCTCCACATTGCACGGTGCAATTCTGAAATTTTTAGCTTTTTCCTGTTAATCCTAGCATGATAAAGAAGATTCAAAGAGAGTGAGATGCCAGCTCCTTTCATTCAGTCAGTAGCTTCAAACATTTCTGGTATATGAAAAACATGTTTTTCAATGGCAAAAATCAATGAATATTGTAAATGCACAAACAGTAATATCTCCACATTGCAAGGTGCAATTCTGAAATTTTTTGCTTTTTCCTGCTAATCCTAGCATGATAAAGAAGATTCAAAGAGAGTGAGATGCCAGCTCCTTTCATTCAGTCAGTAGCTTCAAACATTTCTGGTATATGAAAAACATGTTTTTCAATGGCAAAAATCAATGAATATTGTAAATGCACAAACAGTAATATCTCCACATTGCACGGTGCAATTCTGAAATTTTTAGCTTTTTCCTGTTAATCCTAGCATGATAAAGAAGATTCAAAGAGAGTGAGATGCCAGCTCCTTTCATTCAGTCAGTAGCTTCAAACATTTCTGGTATATGAAAAACATGTTTTTCAATGGCAAAAATCAATGAATATTGTAAATGCACAAACAGTAATATCTCCACATTGCAAGGTGCAATTCTGAAATGTTTTGCTTTTTCCTGCTAATCCTAGCATGATAAAGAAGATTCAGAGAGTGAGATGCCAGCTCCTTTCATTCAGTCAGTAGCTTCAAACATTTCTGGTATATGAAAAACATGTTTTTCAATGGCAAAAATCAATGAATATTGTAAATGCACAAACAGTAATATCTCCACATTGCAAGGTGCAATTCTGAAATTTTTTGCTTTTTCCTGTTAATCCTAGCATGATAAAGAAGATTCAAAGAGAGTGAGATGCCAGCTCCTTTCATTCAGTCAGTAGCTTCAAACATTTCTGGTATATGAAAAACATGTTTTTCAATGGCAAAAATCAATGAATATTGTAAATGCACAAACAGTAATATCTCCACATTGCACGGTGCAATTCTGAAATTTTTAGCTTTTTCCTGTTAATCCTAGCATGATAAAGAAGATTCAAAGAGAGTGAGATGCCAGCTCCTTTCATTCAGTCAGTAGCTTCAAACATTTCTGGTATATGAAAAACATGTTTTTCAATGGCAAAAATCAATGAATATTGTAAATGCACAAACAGTAATATCTCCACATTGCACGGTGCAATTCTGAAATTTTTAGCTTTTTCCTGTTAATCCTAGCATGATAAAGAAGATTCAAAGAGAGTGAGATGCCAGCTCCTTTCATTCAGTCAGTAGCTTCAAACATTTCTGGTATATGAAAAACATGTTTTTCAATGGCAAAAATCAATGAATATTGTAAATGCACAAACAGTAATATCTCCACATTGCAAGGTGCAATTCTGAAATTTTTTGCTTTTTCCTGCTAATCCTAGCATGATAAAGAAGATTCAAAGAGAGTGAGATGCCAGCTCCTTTCATTCAGTCAGTAGCTTCAAA
This sequence comes from Phyllobates terribilis, assembly GCF_046119375.1. NCBI lineage: Eukaryota > Metazoa > Chordata > Amphibia > Anura > Dendrobatidae > Phyllobates > Phyllobates terribilis. The sequence goes on along the minus strand of NW_027371193.1, from coordinate 27,578 downwards.
CATTTCTGGTATATGAAAAACATGTTTTTCAATGGCAAAAATCAATGAATATTGTAAATGCACAAACAGTAATATCTCCACATTGCACGGTGCAATTCTGAAATTTTTAGCTTTTTCCTGTTAATCCTAGCATGATAAAGAAGATTCAAAGAGAGTGAGATGCCAGCTCCTTTCATTCAGTCAGTAGCTTCAAACATTTCTGGTATATGAAAAACATGTTTTTCAATGGCAAAAATCAATGAATATTGTAAATGCACAAACAGTAATATCTCCACATTGCAAGGTGCAATTCTGAAATTTTTTGCTTTTTCCTGTTAATCCTAGCATGATAAAGAAGATTCAAAGAGAGTGAGATGCCAGCTCCTTTCATTCAGTCAGTAGCTTCAAACATTTCTGGTATATGAAAAACATGTTTTTCAATGGCAAAAATCAATGAATATTGTAAATGCACAAACAGTAATATCTCCACATTGCAAGGTGCAATTCTGAAATTTTTTGCTTTTTCCTGCTAATCCTAGCATGATAAAGAAGATTCAAAGAGAGTGAGATGCCAGCTCCTTTCATTCAGTCAGTAGCTTCAAACATTTCTGGTATATGAAAAACATGTTTTTCAATGGCAAAAATCAATGAATATTGTAAATGCACAAACAGTAATATCTCCACATTGCACGGTGCAATTCTGAAATTTTTAGCTTTTTCCTGTTAATCCTAGCATGATAAAGATTCAAAGAGAGTGAGATGCCAGCTCCTTTCATTCAGTCAGTAGCTTCAAACATTTCTGGTATATGAAAAACATGTTTTTCAATGGCAAAAATCAATGAATATTGTAAATGCACAAACAGTAATATCTCCACATTGCAAGGTGCAATTCTGAAATTTTTTGCTTTTTCCTGCTAATCCTAGCATGATAAAGAAGATTCAGAGAGTGAGATGCCAGCTCCTTTCATTCAGTCAGTAGCTTCAAACATTTCTGGTATATGAAAAACATGTTTTTCAATGGCAAAAATCAATGAATATTGTAAATGCACAAACAGTAATATCTCCACATTGCAAGGTGCAATTCTGAAATTTTTTGCTTTTTCCTGTTAATCCTAGCATGATAAAGAAGATTCAAAGAGAGTGAGATGCCAGCTCCTTTCATTCAGTCAGTAGCTTCAAACATTTCTGGTATATGAAAAACATGTTTTTCAATGGCAAAAATCAATGAATATTGTAAATGCACAAACAGTAATATCTCCACATTGCACGGTGCAATTCTGAAATTTTTAGCTTTTTCCTGTTAATCCTAGCATGATAAAGAAGATTCAAAGAGAGTGAGATGCCAGCTCCTTTCATTCAGTCAGTAGCTTCAAACATTTCTGGTATATGAAAAACATGTTTTTCAATGGCAAAAATCAATGAATATTGTAAATGCACAAACAGTAATATCTCCACATTGCACGGTGCAATTCTGAAATTTTTAGCTTTTTCCTGTTAATCCTAGCATGATAAAGAAGATTCAAAGAGAGTGAGATGCCAGCTCCTTTCATTCAGTCAGTAGCTTCAAACATTTCTGGTATATGAAAAACATGTTTTTCAATGGCAAAAATCAATGAATATTGTAAATGCACAAACAGTAATATCTCCACATTGCAAGGTGCAATTCTGAAATTTTTTGCTTTTTCCTGCTAATCCTAGCATGATAAAGAAGATTCAAAGAGAGTGAGATGCCAGCTCCTTTCATTCAGTCAGTAGCTTCAAACATTTCTGGTATATGAAAAACATGTTTTTCAATGGCAAAAATCAATGAATATTGTAAATGCACAAACAGTAATATCTCCACATTGCACGGTGCAATTCTGAAATTTTTAGCTTTTTCCTGTTAATCCTAGCATGATAAAGATTCAAAGAGAGTGAGATGCCAGCTCCTTTCATTCAGTCAGTAGCTTCAAACATTTCTGGTATATGAAAAACATGTTTTTCAATGGCAAAAATCAATGAATATTGTAAATGCACAAACAGTAATATCTCCACATTGCAAGGTGCAATTCTGAAATTTTTTGCTTTTTCCTGCTAATCCTAGCATGATAAAGAAGATTCAGAGAGTGAGATGCCAGCTCCTTTCATTCAGTCAGTAGCTTCAAACATTTCTGGTATATGAAAAACATGTTTTTCAATGGCAAAAATCAATGAATATTGTAAATGCACAAACAGTAATATCTCCACATTGCAAGGTGCAATTCTGAAATTTTTTGCTTTTTCCTGTTAATCCTAGCATGATAAAGATTCAAAGAGAGTGAGATGCCAGCTCCTTTCATTCAGTCAGTAGCTTCAAACATTTCTGGTATATGAAAAACATGTTTTTCAATGGCAAAAATCAATGAATATTGTAAATGCACAAACAGTAATATCTCCACATTGCACGGTGCAATTCTGAAATTTTTAGCTTTTTCCTGTTAATCCTAGCATGATAAAGAAGATTCAAAGAGAGTGAGATGCCAGCTCCTTTCATTCAGTCAGTAGCTTCAAACATTTCTGGTATATGAAAAACATGTTTTTCAATGGCAAAAATCAATGAATATTGTAAATGCACAAACAGTAATATCTCCACATTGCACGGTGCAATTCTGAAATTTTTAGCTTTTTCCTGTTAATCCTAGCATGATAAAGAAGATTCAAAGAGAGTGAGATGCCAGCTCCTTTCATTCAGTCAGTAGCTTCAAACATTTCTGGTATATGAAAAACATGTTTTTCAATGGCAAAAATCAATGAATATTGTAAATGCACAAACAGTAATATCTCCACATTGCAAGGTGCAATTCTGAAATTTTTTGCTTTTTCCTGCTAATCCTAGCATGATAAAGAAGATTCAAAGAGAGTGAGATGCCAGCTCCTTTCATTCAGTCAGTAGCTTCAAACATTTCTGGTATATGAAAAACATGTTTTTCAATGGCAAAAATCAATGAATATTGTAAATGCACAAACAGTAATATCTCCACATTGCACGGTGCAATTCTGAAATTTTTAGCTTTTTCCTGTTAATCCTAGCATGATAAAGAAGATTCAAAGAGAGTGAGATGCCAGCTCCTTTCATTCAGTCAGTAGCTTCAAACATTTCTGGTATATGAAAAACATGTTTTTCAATGGCAAAAATCAATGAATATTGTAAATGCACAAACAGTAATATCTCCACATTGCAAGGTGCAATTCTGAAATTCTTTGCTTTTTCCTGTTAATCCTAGCATGATAAAGAAGATTCAAAGAGAGTGAGATGCCAGCTCCTTTCATTGTCAGTAGCTTCAAACATTTCTGGTATATGAAAAACATGTTTTTCAATGGCAAAAATCAATGAATATTGTAAATGCACAAACAGTAATATCTCCACATTGCAAGGTGCAATTCTGAAATTTTTTGCTTTTTCCTGCTAATCCTAGCATGATAAAGAAGATTCAAAGAGAGTGAGATGCCAGCTCCTTTCATTCAGTCAGTAGCTTCAAACATTTCTGGTATATGAAAAACATGTTTTTCAATGGCAAAAATCAATGAATATTGTAAATGCACAAACAGTAATATCTCCACATTGCACGGTGCAATTCTGAAATTTTTAGCTTTTTCCTGTTAATCCTAGCATGATAAAGAAGATTCAAAGAGAGTGAGATGCCAGCTCCTTTCATTCAGTCAGTAGCTTCAAACATTTCTGGTATATGAAAAACATGTTTTTCAATGGCAAAAATCAATGAATATTGTAAATGCACAAACAGTAATATCTCCACATTGCAAGGTGCAATTCTGAAATTCTTTGCTTTTTCCTGTTAATCCTAGCATGATAAAGAAGATTCAAAGAGAGTGAGATGCCAGCTCCTTTCATTCAGTCAGTAGCTTCAAACATTTCTGGTATATGAAAAACATGTTTTTCAATGGCAAAAATCAATGAATATTGTAAATGCACAAACAGTAATATCTCCACATTGCAAGGTGCAATTCTGAAATTTTTTGCTTTTTCCTGCTAATCCTAGCATGATAAAGAAGATTCAAAGAGTGAGATGCCAGCTCCTTTCATTCAGTCAGTAGCTTCAAACATTTCTGGTATATGAAAAACATGTTTTTCAATGGCAAAAATCAATGAATATTGTAAATGCACAAACAGTAATATCTCCACATTGCACGGTGCAATTCTGAAATTTTTAGCTTTTTCCTGTTAATCCTAGCATGATAAAGAAGATTCAAAGAGAGTGAGATGCCAGCTCCTTTCATTCAGTCAGTAGCTTCAAACATTTCTGGTATATGAAAAACATGTTTTTCAATGGCAAAAATCAATGAATATTGTAAATGCACAAACAGTAATATCTCCACATTGCAAGGTGCAATTCTGAAATTTTTTGCTTTTTCCTGCTAATCCTAGCATGATAAAGAAGATTCAAAGAGAGTGAGATGCCAGCTCCTTTCATTCAGTCAGTAGCTTCAAACATTTCTGGTATATGAAAAACATGTTTTTCAATGGCAAAAATCAATGAATATTGTAAATGCACAAACAGTAATATCTCCACATTGCACGGTGCAATTCTGAAATTTTTAGCTTTTTCCTGTTAATCCTAGCATGATAAAGAAGATTCAAAGAGAGTGAGATGCCAGCTCCTTTCATTCAGTCAGTAGCTTCAAACATTTCTGGTATATGAAAAACATGTTTTTCAATGGCAAAAATCAATGAATATTGTAAATGCACAAACAGTAATATCTCCACATTGCACGGTGCAATTCTGAAATTTTTAGCTTTTTCCTGTTAATCCTAGCATGATAAAGAAGATTCAGAGTGAGATGCCAGCTCCTTTCATTCAGTCAGTAGCTTCAAACATTTCTGGTATATGAAAAACATGTTTTTCAATGGCAAAAATCAATGAATATTGTAAATGCACAAACAGTAATATCTCCACATTGCAAGGTGCAATTCTGAAATTTTTTGCTTTTTCCTGTTAATCCTAGCATGATAAAGAAGATTCAAAGAGAGTGAGATGCCAGCTCCTTTCATTCAGTCAGTAGCTTCAAACATTTCTGGTATATGAAAAACATGTTTTTCAATGGCAAAAATCAATGAATATTGTAAATGCACAAACAGTAATATCTCCACATTGCAAGGTGCAATTCTGAAATTTTTTGCTTTTTCCTGCTAATCCTAGCATGATAAAGAAGATTCAAAGAGAGTGAGATGCCAGCTCCTTTCATTCAGTCAGTAGCTTCAAACATTTCTGGTATATGAAAAACATGTTTTTCAATGGCAAAAATCAATGAATATTGTAAATGCACAAACAGTAATATCTCCACATTGCACGGTGCAATTCTGAAATTTTTAGCTTTTTCCTGTTAATCCTAGCATGATAAAGAAGATTCAAAGAGAGTGAGATGCCAGCTCCTTTCATTCAGTCAGTAGCTTCAAACATTTCTGGTATATGAAAAACATGTTTTTCAATGGCAAAAATCAATGAATATTGTAAATGCACAAACAGTAATATCTCCACATTGCAAGGTGCAATTCTGAAATTTTTTGCTTTTTCCTGCTAATCCTAGCATGATAAAGAAGATTCAGAGAGTGAGATGCCAGCTCCTTTCATTCAGTCAGTAGCTTCAAACATTTCTGGTATATGAAAAACGTTTTTCAATGGCAAAAATCAATGAATATTGTAAATGCACAAACAGTAATATCTCCACATTGCAAGGTGCAATTCTGAAATTTTTTGCTTTTTCCTGTTAATCCTAGCATGATAAAGAAGATTCAAAGAGAGTGAGATGCCAGCTCCTTTCATTCAGTCAGTAGCTTCAAACATTTCTGGTATATGAAAAACATGTTTTTCAATGGCAAAAATCAATGAATATTGTAAATGCACAAACAGTAATATCTCCACATTGCACGGTGCAATTCTGAAATTTTTAGCTTTTTCCTGTTAATCCTAGCATGATAAAGAAGATTCAAAGAGAGTGAGATGCCAGCTCCTTTCATTCAGTCAGTAGCTTCAAACATTTCTGGTATATGAAAAACATGTTTTTCAATGGCAAAAATCAATGAATATTGTAAATGCACAAACAGTAATATCTCCACATTGCACGGTGCAATTCTGAAATTTTTAGCTTTTTCCTGTTAATCCTAGCATGATAAAGAAGATTCAAAGAGAGTGAGATGCCAGCTCCTTTCATTCAGTCAGTAGCTTCAAACATTTCTGGTATATGAAAAACATGTTTTTCAATGGCAAAAATCAATGAATATTGTAAATGCACAAACAGTAATATCTCCACATTGCAAGGTGCAATTCTGAAATTTTTTGCTTTTTCCTGTTAATCCTAGCATGATAAAGAAGATTCAAAGAGAGTGAGATGCCAGCTCCTTTCATTCAGTCAGTAGCTTCAAACATTTCTGGTATATGAAAAACATGTTTTTCAATGGCAAAATTCAATGAATATTGTAAATGCACAAACAGTAATATCTCCACATTGCAAGGTGCAATTCTGAAATTTTTTGCTTTTTCCTGCTAATCCTAGCATGATAAAGAAGATTCAAAGAGAGTGAGATGCCAGCTCCTTTCATTCAGTCAGTAGCTTCAAACATTTCTGGTATATGAAAAACATGTTTTTCAATGGCAAAAATCAATGAATATTGTAAATGCACAAACAGTAATATCTCCACATTGCAAGGTGCAATTCTGAAATTTTTAGCTTTTTCCTGTTAATCCTAGCATGATAAAGAAGATTCAAAGAGAGTGAGATGCCAGCTCCTTTCATTCAGTCAGTAGCTTCAAACATTTCTGGTATATGAAAAACGTTTTTCAATGGCAAAAATCAATGAATATTGTAAATGCACAAACAGTAATATCTCCACATTGCAAGGTGCAATTCTGAAATTTTTTGCTTTTTCCTGCTAATCCTAGCATGATAAAGAAGATTCAAAGAGAGTGAGATGCCAGCTCCTTTCATTCAGTCAGTAGCTTCAAACATTTCTGGTATATGAAAAACATGTTTTTCAATGGCAAAAATCAATGAATATTGTAAATGCACAAACAGTAATATCTCCACATTGCACGGTGCAATTATGAAATTTTTAGCTTTTTCCTGTTAATCCTAGCATGATAAAGAAGATTCAAAGAGAGTGAGATGCCAGCTCCTTTCATTCAGTCAGTAGCTTCAAACATTTCTGGTATATGAAAAACATGTTTTTCAATGGCAAAAATCAATGAATATTGTAAATGCACAAACAGTAATAACTCCACATTGCAAGGTGCAATTCTGAAATTTTTTGCTTTTTCCTGCTAATCCTAGCATGATAAAGAAGATTCAAAGAGAGTGAGATGCCAGCTCCTTTCATTCAGTCAGTAGCTTCAAACATTTCTGGTATATGAAAAACATGTTTTTCAATGGCAAAAATCAATGAATATTGTAAATGCACAAACAGTAATATCTCCACATTGCACGGTGCAATTCTGAAATTTTTAGCTTTTTCCTGTTAATCCTAGCATGATAAAGAAGATTCAAAGAGAGTGAGATGCCAGCTCCTTTCATTCAGTCAGTAGCTTCAAACATTTCTGGTATATGAAAAACATGTTTTTCAATGGCAAAAATCAATGAATATTGTAAATGCACAAACAGTAATATCTCCACATTGCACGGTGCAATTATGAAATTTTTAGCTTTTTCCTGTTAATCCTAGCATGATAAAGAAGATTCAAAGAGAGTGAGATGCCAGCTCCTTTCATTCAGTCAGTAGCTTCAAACATTTCTGGTATATGAAAAACATGTTTTTCAATGGCAAAAATCAATGAATATTGTAAATGCACAAACAGTAATAACTCCACATTGCAAGGTGCAATTCTGAAATTTTTTGCTTTTTCCTGCTAATCCTAGCATGATAAAGAAGATTCAAAGAGAGTGAGATGCCAGCTCCTTTCATTCAGTCAGTAGCTTCAAACATTTCTGGTATATGAAAAACATGTTTTTCAATGGCAAAAATCAATGAATATTGTAAATGCACAAACAGTAATATCTCAACATTGCACGGTGCAATTCTGAAATTTTTAGCTTTTTCCTGTTAATCCTAGCATGATAAAGAAGATTCAAAGAGAGTGAGATGCCAGCTCCTTTCATTCAGTCAGTAGCTTCAAACATTTCTGGTATATGAAAAACGTTTTTCAATGGCAAAAATCAATGAATATTGTAAATGCACAAACAGTAATATCTCCACATTGCAAGGTGCAATTCTGAAATTTTTTGCTTTTTCCTGTTAATCCTAGCATGATAAAGAAGATTCAAAGAGAGTGAGATGCCAGCTCCTTTCATTCAGTCAGTAGCTTCAAACATTTCTGGTATATGAAAAACATGTTTTTCAATGGCAAAAATCAATGAATATTGTAAATGCACAAACAGTAATATCTCCACATTGCAAGGTGCAATTCTGAAATTTTTTGCTTTTTCCTGCTCCTCTTAGCATGATAAAGAAGATTCAAAGAGAGTGAGATGCCAGCTCCTTTCATTCAGTCAGTAGCTTCAATCATTTCTGGACGTTTTTCAATGGCAAAAATCAATGAATATTGTAAATGCACAAACAGTAATTTCTCCGCATTGCAAGGTGCAATTCTGAAATTTTTTGCTTTTTCCTGCTCCTCTTAGCATGGTAAAGAAGACTCAAAGAGAGTGAGATGCCAGCTCCTTTCATTCAGTCAGTAGCTTCAATCATTTCTGGACGTTTTTCAACGGCAAAAATCAATGAATATTGTAGATGCACAAACAGTAATTTCTCCGCATTGCAAGGTGCAATTCTGAAATTTTTTGCTTTTTCCTGCTCCTCTTAGCATGATAAAGAAGATTCAAAGAGACTGAGATGCCAGCTCCTTTCATTCAGTCAGTAGCTTCAATCATTTCTGGACCTTTTTCAATGGCAAAAATCAATGAATATTGTAAATGCACAAACAGTAATTTCTCCGCATTGCAAGGTGCAATTCTGAAATTTTTTGCTTTTTCCTGCTCCTCTTAGCATGATAAAGAAGATTCAAAGAGAGTGAGATGCCAGCTCCTTTCATTCAGTCAGTAGCTTCAATCATTTCTGGATGTTTTTCAATGGCAAAAATCAATGAATATTGTAAATGCACAAACAGTAATTTCTCCGCATTGCAAGGTGCAATTCTGAAATTTTTTGCTTTTTCCTGCTCCTCTTAGCATGATAAAGAAGATTCAAAGAGAGTGAGATGCCAGCTCCTTTCATTCAGTCAGTAGCTTCAAACATTTCTGGTATATGAAAAACATGTTTTTCAATGGCAAAAATCAATGAATATTGTAAATGCACAAACAGTAATATCTCCACATTGCACGGTGCAATTCTGAAATTTTTAGCTTTTTCCTTTTAATCCTAGCATGATAAAGAAGATTCAAAGAGAGTGAGATGCCAGCTCCTTTCATTCAGTCAGTAGCTTCAAACATTTCTGGTATATGAAAAACATGTTTTTCAATGGCAAAAATCAATGAATATTGTAAATGCACAAACAGTAATATCTCCACATTGCAAGGTGCAATTCTGAAATTTTTTGCTTTTTCCTGCTAATCCTAGCATGATAAAGATTCAAAGAGAGTGAGATGCCAGCTCCTTTCATTCAGTCAGTAGCTTCAAACATTTCTGGTATATGAAAAACATGTTTTTCAATGGCAAAAATCAATGAATATTGTAAATGCACAAACAGTAATATCTCCACATTGCACGGTGCAATTATGAAATTTTTAGCTTTTTCCTGTTAATCCTAGCATGATAAAGAAGATTCAAAGAGAGTGAGATGCCAGCTCCTTTCATTCAGTCAGTAGCTTCAAACATTTCTGGTATATGAAAAACGTTTTTCAATGGCAAAAATCAATGAACATTGTAAATGCACAAACAGTAATATCTCCACATTGCAAGGTGCAATTCTGAAATTTTTTGCTTTTTCCTGCTAATCCTAGCATGATAAAGAAGATTCAAAGAGAGTGAGATGCCAGCTCCTTTCATTCAGTCAGTAGCTTCAAACATTTCTGGTATATGAAAAACATGTTTTTCAATGGCAAAAATCAATGAATATTGTAAATGCACAAACAGTAATATCTCCACATTGCACGGTGCAATTATGAAATTTTTAGCTTTTTCCTGTTAATCCTAGCATGATAAAGAAGATTCAAAGAGAGTGAGATGCCAGCTCCTTTCATTCAGTCAGTAGCTTCAAACATTTCTGGTATATGAAAAACATGTTTTTCAATGGCAAAAATCAATGAATATTGTAAATGCACAAACAGTAATAACTCCACATTGCAAGGTGCAATTCTGAAATTTTTTGCTTTTTCCTGCTAATCCTAGCATGATAAAGAAGATTCAAAGAGAGTGAGATGCCAGCTCCTTTCATTCAGTCAGTAGCTTCAAACATTTCTGGTATATGAAAAACATGTTTTTCAATGGCAAAAATCAATGAATATTGTAAATGCACAAACAGTAATATCTCCACATTGCACGGTGCAATTCTGAAATTTTTAGCTTTTTCCTGTTAATCCTAGCATGATAAAGATTCAAAGAGAGTGAGATGCCAGCTCCTTTCATTCAGTCAGTAGCTTCAAACATTTCTGGTATATGAAAAACATGTTTTTCAATGGCAAAAATCAATGAATATTGTAAATGCACAAACAGTAATATCTCCACATTGCACGGTGCAATTATGAAATTTTTAGCTTTTTCCTGTTAATCCTAGCATGATAAAGAAGATTCAAAGAGAGTGAGATGCCAGCTCCTTTCATTCAGTCAGTAGCTTCAAACATTTCTGGTATATGAAAAACATGTTTTTCAATGGCAAAAATCAATGAATATTGTAAATGCACAAACAGTAATAACTCCACATTGCAAGGTGCAATTCTGAAATTTTTTGCTTTTTCCTGCTAATCCTAGCATGATAAAGAAGATTCAAAGAGAGTGAGATGCCAGCTCCTTTCATTCAGTCAGTAGCTTCAAACATTTCTGGTATATGAAAAACATGTTTTTCAATGGCAAAAATCAATGAATATTGTAAATGCACAAACAGTAATATCTCAACATTGCACGGTGCAATTCTGAAATTTTTAGCTTTTTCCTGTTAATCCTAGCATGATAAAGAAGATTCAAAGAGAGTGAGATGCCAGCTCCTTTCATTCAGTCAGTAGCTTCAAACATTTCTGGTATATGAAAAACGTTTTTCAATGGCAAAAATCAATGAATATTGTAAATGCACAAACAGTAATATCTCCACATTGCAAGGTGCAATTCTGAAATTTTTTGCTTTTTCCTGTTAATCCTAGCATGATAAAGAAGATTCAAAGAGAGTGAGATGCCAGCTCCTTTCATTCAGTCAGTAGCTTCAAACATTTCTGGTATATGAAAAACATGTTTTTCAATGGCAAAAATCAATGAATATTGTAAATGCACAAACAGTAATATCTCCACATTGCAAGGTGCAATTCTGAAATTTTTTGCTTTTTCCTGCTCCTCTTAGCATGATAAAGAAGATTCAAAGAGAGTGAGATGCCAGCTCCTTTCATTCAGTCAGTAGCTTCAATCATTTCTGGACGTTTTTCAATGGCAAAAATCAATGAATATTGTAAATGCACAAACAGTAATTTCTCCGCATTGCAAGGTGCAATTCTGAAATTTTTTGCTTTTTCCTGCTCCTCTTAGCATGGTAAAGAAGACTCAAAGAGAGTGAGATGCCAGCTCCTTTCATTCAGTCAGTAGCTTCAATCATTTCTGGACGTTTTTCAACGGCAAAAATCAATGAATATTGTAGATGCACAAACAGTAATTTCTCCGCATTGCAAGGTGCAATTCTGAAATTTTTTGCTTTTTCCTGCTCCTCTTAGCATGATAAAGAAGATTCAAAGAGACTGAGATGCCAGCTCCTTTCATTCAGTCAGTAGCTTCAATCATTTCTGGACGTTTTTCAATGGCAAAAATCAATGAATATTGTAAATGCACAAACAGTAATTTCTCCGCATTGCAAGGTGCAATTCTGAAATTTTTTGCTTTTTCCTGCTCCTCTTAGCATGATAAAGAAGATTCAAAGAGAGTGAGATGCCAGCTCCTTTCATTCAGTCAGTAGCTTCAAACATTTCTGGTATATGAAAAACATGTTTTTCAATGGCAAAAATCAATGAATATTGTAAATGCACAAACAGTAATATCTCCACATTGCACGGTGCAATTCTGAAATTTTTAGCTTTTTCCTTTTAATCCTAGCATGATAAAGAAGATTCAAAGAGAGTGAGATGCCAGCTCCTTTCATTCAGTCAGTAGCTTCAAACATTTCTGGTATATGAAAAACATGTTTTTCAATGGCAAAAATCAATGAATATTGTAAATGCACAAACAGTAATATCTCCACATTGCAAGGTGCAATTCTGAAATTTTTTGCTTTTTCCTGCTAATCCTAGCATGATAAAGATTCAAAGAGAGTGAGATGCCAGCTCCTTTCATTCATTCAGTAGCTTCAAACATTTCTGGTATATGAAAAACATGTTTTTCAATGGCAAAAATCAATGAATATTGTAAATGCACAAACAGTAATATCTCCACATTGCAAGGTGCAATTCTGAAATTTTTTGCTTTTTCCTGCTAATCCTAGCATGATAAAGAAGATTCAAAGAGAGTGAGATGCCAGCTCCTTTCATTCAGTCAGTAGCTTCAAACATTTCTGGTATATGAAAAACATGTTTTTCAATGGCAAAAATCAATGAATATTGTAAATGCACAAACAGTAATATCTCAACATTGCACGGTGCAATTCTGAAATTTTTAGCTTTTTCCTGTTAATCCTAGCATGATAAAGAAGATTCAAAGAGAGTGAGATGCCAGCTCCTTTCATTCAGTCAGTAGCCTCAAACATTTCTGGTATATGAAAAACATGTTTTTCAATGGCAAAAATCAATGAATATTGTAAATGCACAAACAGTAATATCTCCACATTGCAAGGTGCAATTCTGAAATTTTTTGCTTTTTCCTGTTAATCCTAGCATGATAAAGAAGATTCAAAGAGAGTGAGATGCCAGCTCCTTTCATTCAGTCAGTAGCTTCAAACATTTCTGGTATATGAAAAACATGTTTTTCAATGGCAAAAATCAATGAATATTGTAAATGCACAAACAGTAATATCTCCACATTGCAAGGTGCAATTCTGAAATTTTTTGCTTTTTCCTGCTAATCCTAGCATGATAAAGAAGATTCAAAGAGAGTGAGATGCCAGCTCCTTTCATTCAGTCAGTAGCTTCAAACATTTCTGGTATATGAAAAACATGTTTTTCAATGGCAAAAATCAATGAATATTGTAAATGCACAAACAGTAATATCTCAACATTGCACGGTGCAATTCTGAAATTTTTAGCTTTTTCCTGTTAATCCTAGCATGATAAAGAAGATTCAAAGAGAGTGAGATGCCAGCTCCTTTCATTCAGTCAGTAGCCTCAAACATTTCTGGTATATGAAAAACATGTTTTTCAATGGCAAAAATCAATGAATATTGTAAATGCACAAACAGTAATATCTCCACATTGCAAGGTGCAATTCTGAAATTTTTTGCTTTTTCCTGTTAATCCTAGCATGATAAAGAAGATTCAAAGAGAGTGAGATGCCAGCTCCTTTCATTCAGTCAGTAGCTTCAAACATTTCTGGTATATGAAAAACATGTTTTTCAATGGCAAAAATCAATGAATATTGTAAATGCACAAACAGTAATATCTCCACATTGCAAGGTGCAATTCTGAAATTTTTTGCTTTTTCCTGCTAATCCTAGCATGATAAAGAAGATTCAAAGAGAGTGAGATGCCAGCTCCTTTCATTCAGTCAGTAGCTTCAAACATTTCTGGTATATGAAAAACATGTTTTTCAATGGCAAAAATCAATGAATATTGTAAATGCACAAACAGTAATATCTCCACATTGCACGGTGCAATTCTGAAATTTTTAGCTTTTTCCTGTTAATCCTAGCATGATAAAGAAGATTCAAAGAGAGTGAGATGCCAGCTCCTTTCATTCAGTCAGTAGCTTCAAACATTTCTGGTATATGAAAAACATGTTTTTCAATGGCAAAAATCAATGAATATTGTAAATGCACAAACAGTAATATCTCCACATTGCAAGGTGCAATTCTGAAATTTTTTGCTTTTTCCTGCTAATCCTAGCATGATAAAGAAGATTCAAAGAGTGAGATGCCAGCTCCTTTCATTCAGTCAGTAGCTTCAAACATTTCTGGTATATGAAAAACATGTTTTTCAATGGCAAAAATCAATGAATATTGTAAATGCACAAACAGTAATATCTCCACATTGCACGGTGCAATTCTGAAATTTTTAGCTTTTTCCTGTTAATCCTAGCATGATAAAGAAGATTCAAAGAGAGTGAGATGCCAGCTCCTTTCATTCAGTCAGTAGCTTCAAACATTTCTGGTATATGAAAAACATGTTTTTCAATGGCAAAAATCAATGAATATTGTAAATGCACAAACAGTAATATCTCCACATTGCAAGGTGCAATTCTGAAATTTTTTGCTTTTTCCTGCTAATCCTAGCATGATAAAGAAGATTCAAAGAGAGTGAGATGCCAGCTCCTTTCATTCAGTCAGTAGCTTCAAACATTTCTGGTATATGAAAAACATGTTTTTCAATGGCAAAAATCAATGAATATTGTAAATGCACAAACAGTAATATCTCCACATTGCACGGTGCAATTCTGAAATTTTTAGCTTTTTCCTGTTAATCCTAGCATGATAAAGAAGATTCAAAGAGAGTGAGATGCCAGCTCCTTTCATTCAGTCAGTAGCTTCAAACATTTCTGATATATGAAAAACATGTTTTTCAATGGCAAAAATCAATGAATATTGTAAATGCACAAACAGTAATATCTCCACATTGCACGGTGCAATTCTGAAATTTTTAGCTTTTTCCTGTTAATCCTAGCATGATAAAGAAGATTCAGAGTGAGATGCCAGCTCCTTTCATTCAGTCAGTAGCTTCAAACATTTCTGGTATATGAAAAACATGTTTTTCAATGGCAAAAATCAATGAATATTGTAAATGCACAAACAGTAATATCTCCACATTGCAAGGTGCAATTCTGAAATTTTTTGCTTTTTCCTGTTAATCCTAGCATGATAAAGAAGATTCAAAGAGAGTGAGATGCCAGCTCCTTTCATTCAGTCAGTAGCTTCAAACATTTCTGGTATATGAAAAACATGTTTTTCAATGGCAAAAATCAATGAATATTGTAAATGCACAAACAGTAATATCTCCACATTGCAAGGTGCAATTCTGAAATTTTTTGCTTTTTCCTGTTAATCCTAGCATGATAAAGAAGATTCAAAGAGAGTGAGATGCCAGCTCCTTTCATTCAGTCAGTAGCTTCAAACATTTCTGGTATATGAAAAACATGTTTTTCAATGGCAAAAATCAATGAATATTGTAAATGCACAAACAGTAATATCTCCACATTGCAAGGTGCAATTCTGAAATTTTTTGCTTTTTCCTGCTAATCCTAGCATGATAAAGAAGATTCAAAGAGAGTGAGATGCCAGCTCCTTTCATTCAGTCAGTAGCTTCAAACATTTCTGGTATATGAAAAACATGTTTTTCAATGGCAAAAATCAATGAATATTGTAAATGCACAAACAGTAATATCTCCACATTGCACGGTGCAATTATGAAATTTTTAGCTTTTTCCTGTTAATCCTAGCATGATAAAGAAGATTCAAAGAGAGTGAGATGCCAGCTCCTTTCATTCAGTCAGTAGCTTCAAACATTTCTGGTATATGAAAAACATGTTTTTCAATGGCAAAAATCAATGAATATTGTAAATGCACAAACAGTAATATCTCCACATTGCAAGGTGCAATTCTGAAATTTTTTGCTTTTTCCTGCTAATCCTAGCATGATAAAGAAGATTCAGAGAGTGAGATGCCAGCTCCTTTCATTCAGTCAGTAGCTTCAAACATTTCTGGTATATGAAAAACGTTTTTCAATGGCAAAAATCAATGAATATTGTAAATGCACAAACAGTAATATCTCCACATTGCAAGGTGCAATTCTGAAATTTTTTGCTTTTTCCTGTTAATCCTAGCATGATAAAGAAGATTCAAAGAGAGTGAGATGCCAGCTCCTTTCATTCAGTCAGTAGCTTCAAACATTTCTGGTATATGAAAAACATGTTTTTCAATGGCAAAAATCAATGAATATTGTAAATGCACAAACAGTAATATCTCCACATTGCACGGTGCAATTCTGAAATTTTTAGCTTTTTCCTGTTAATCCTAGCATGATAAAGAAGATTCAAAGAGAGTGAGATGCCAGCTCCTTTCATTCAGTCAGTAGCTTCAAACATTTCTGGTATATGAAAAACATGTTTTTCAATGGCAAAAATCAATGAATATTGTAAATGCACAAACAGTAATATCTCCACATTGCACGGTGCAATTCTGAAATTTTTAGCTTTTTCCTGTTAATCCTAGCATGATAAAGAAGATTCAAAGAGAGTGAGATGCCAGCTCCTTTCATTCAGTCAGTAGCTTCAAACATTTCTGGTATATGAAAAACATGTTTTTCAATGGCAAAAATCAATGAATATTGTAAATGCACAAACAGTAATATCTCCACATTGCAAGGTGCAATTCTGAAATTTTTTGCTTTTTCCTGTTAATCCTAGCATGATAAAGAAGATTCAAAGAGAGTGAGATGCCAGCTCCTTTCATTCAGTCAGTAGCTTCAAACATTTCTGGTATATGAAAAACATGTTTTTCAATGGCAAAAATCAATGAATATTGTAAATGCACAAACAGTAATATCTCCACATTGCAAGGTGCAATTCTGAAATTTTTTGCTTTTTCCTGCTAATCCTAGCATGATAAAGAAGATTCAAAGAGAGTGAGATGCCAGCTCCTTTCATTCAGTCAGTAGCTTCAAACATTTCTGGTATATGAAAAACATGTTTTTCAATGGCAAAAATCAATGAATATTGTAAATGCACAAACAGTAATATCTCCACATTGCAAGGTGCAATTCTGAAATTTTTAGCTTTTTCCTGTTAATCCTAGCATGATAAAGAAGATTCAAAGAGAGTGAGATGCCAGCTCCTTTCATTCAGTCAGTAGCTTCAAACATTTCTGGTATATGAAAAACGTTTTTCAATGGCAAAAATCAATGAATATTGTAAATGCACAAACAGTAATATCTCCACATTGCAAGGTGCAATTCTGAAATTTTTTGCTTTTTCCTGCTAATCCTAGCATGATAAAGAAGATTCAAAGAGAGTGAGATGCCAGCTCCTTTCATTCAGTCAGTAGCTTCAAACATTTCTGGTATATGAAAAACATGTTTTTCAATGGCAAAAATCAATGAATATTGTAAATGCACAAACAGTAATATCTCCACATTGCACGGTGCAATTATGAAATTTTTAGCTTTTTCCTGTTAATCCTAGCATGATAAAGAAGATTCAAAGAGAGTGAGATGCCAGCTCCTTTCATTCAGTCAGTAGCTTCAAACATTTCTGGTATATGAAAAACATGTTTTTCAATGGCAAAAATCAATGAATATTGTAAATGCACAAACAGTAATAACTCCACATTGCAAGGTGCAATTCTGAAATTTTTTGCTTTTTCCTGCTAATCCTAGCATGATAAAGAAGATTCAAAGAGAGTGAGATGCCAGCTCCTTTCATTCAGTCAGTAGCTTCAAACATTTCTGGTATATGAAAAACATGTTTTTCAATGGCAAAAATCAATGAATATTGTAAATGCACAAACAGTAATATCTCCACATTGCACGGTGCAATTCTGAAATTTTTAGCTTTTTCCTGTTAATCCTAGCATGATAAAGAAGATTCAAAGAGAGTGAGATGCCAGCTCCTTTCATTCAGTCAGTAGCTTCAAACATTTCTGGTATATGAAAAACATGTTTTTCAATGGCAAAAATCAATGAATATTGTAAATGCACAAACAGTAATATCTCCACATTGCACGGTGCAATTATGAAATTTTTAGCTTTTTCCTGTTAATCCTAGCATGATAAAGAAGATTCAAAGAGAGTGAGATGCCAGCTCCTTTCATTCAGTCAGTAGCTTCAAACATTTCTGGTATATGAAAAACATGTTTTTCAATGGCAAAAATCAATGAATATTGTAAATGCACAAACAGTAATAACTCCACATTGCAAGGTGCAATTCTGAAATTTTTTGCTTTTTCCTGCTAATCCTAGCATGATAAAGAAGATTCAAAGAGAGTGAGATGCCAGCTCCTTTCATTCAGTCAGTAGCTTCAAACATTTCTGGTATATGAAAAACATGTTTTTCAATGGCAAAAATCAATGAATATTGTAAATGCACAAACAGTAATATCTCAACATTGCACGGTGCAATTCTGAAATTTTTAGCTTTTTCCTGTTAATCCTAGCATGATAAAGAAGATTCAAAGAGAGTGAGATGCCAGCTCCTTTCATTCAGTCAGTAGCTTCAAACATTTCTGGTATATGAAAAACGTTTTTCAATGGCAAAAATCAATGAATATTGTAAATGCACAAACAGTAATATCTCCACATTGCAAGGTGCAATTCTGAAATTTTTTGCTTTTTCCTGTTAATCCTAGCATGATAAAGAAGATTCAAAGAGAGTGAGATGCCAGCTCCTTTCATTCAGTCAGTAGCTTCAAACATTTCTGGTATATGAAAAACATGTTTTTCAATGGCAAAAATCAATGAATATTGTAAATGCACAAACAGTAATATCTCCACATTGCAAGGTGCAATTCTGAAATTTTTTGCTTTTTCCTGCTCCTCTTAGCATGATAAAGAAGATTCAAAGAGAGTGAGATGCCAGCTCCTTTCATTCAGTCAGTAGCTTCAATCATTTCTGGACGTTTTTCAATGGCAAAAATCAATGAATATTGTAAATGCACAAACAGTAATTTCTCCGCATTGCAAGGTGCAATTCTGAAATTTTTTGCTTTTTCCTGCTCCTCTTAGCATGGTAAAGAAGACTCAAAGAGAGTGAGATGCCAGCTCCTTTCATTCAGTCAGTAGCTTCAATCATTTCTGGACGTTTTTCAACGGCAAAAATCAATGAATATTGTAGATGCACAAACAGTAATTTCTCCGCATTGCAAGGTGCAATTCTGAAATTTTTTGCTTTTTCCTGCTCCTCTTAGCATGATAAAGAAGATTCAAAGAGACTGAGATGCCAGCTCCTTTCATTCAGTCAGTAGCTTCAATCATTTCTGGACGTTTTTCAATGGCAAAAATCAATGAATATTGTAAATGCACAAACAGTAATTTCTCCGCATTGCAAGGTGCAATTCTGAAATTTTTTGCTTTTTCCTGCTCCTCTTAGCATGATAAAGAAGATTCAAAGAGAGTGAGATGCCAGCTCCTTTCATTCAGTCAGTAGCTTCAATCATTTCTGGATGTTTTTCAATGGCAAAAATCAATGAATATTGTAAATGCACAAACAGTAATTTCTCCGCATTGCAAGGTGCAATTCTGAAATTTTTTGCTTTTTCCTGCTCCTCTTAGCATGATAAAGAAGATTCAAAGAGAGTGAGATGCCAGCTCCTTTCATTCAGTCAGTAGCTTCAAACATTTCTGGTATATGAAAAACATGTTTTTCAATGGCAAAAATCAATGAATATTGTAAATGCACAAACAGTAATATCTCCACATTGCACGGTGCAATTCTGAAATTTTTAGCTTTTTCCTTTTAATCCTAGCATGATAAAGAAGATTCAAAGAGAGTGAGATGCCAGCTCCTTTCATTCAGTCAGTAGCTTCAAACATTTCTGGTATATGAAAAACATGTTTTTCAATGGCAAAAATCAATGAATATTGTAAATGCACAAACAGTAATATCTCCACATTGCAAGGTGCAATTCTGAAATTTTTTGCTTTTTCCTGCTAATCCTAGCATGATAAAGATTCAAAGAGAGTGAGATGCCAGCTCCTTTCATTCAGTCAGTAGCTTCAAACATTTCTGGTATATGAAAAACATGTTTTTCAATGGCAAAAATCAATGAATATTGTAAATGCACAAACAGTAATATCTCCACATTGCACGGTGCAATTATGAAATTTTTAGCTTTTTCCTGTTAATCCTAGCATGATAAAGAAGATTCAAAGAGAGTGAGATGCCAGCTCCTTTCATTCAGTCAGTAGCTTCAAACATTTCTGGTATATGAAAAACGTTTTTCAATGGCAAAAATCAATGAATATTGTAAATGCACAAACAGTAATATCTCCACATTGCAAGGTGCAATTCTGAAATTTTTTGCTTTTTCCTGCTAATCCTAGCATGATAAAGAAGATTCAAAGAGAGTGAGATGCCAGCTCCTTTCATTCAGTCAGTAGCTTCAAACATTTCTGGTATATGAAAAACATGTTTTTCAATGGCAAAAATCAATGAATATTGTAAATGCACAAACAGTAATATCTCCACATTGCACGGTGCAATTATGAAATTTTTAGCTTTTTCCTGTTAATCCTAGCATGATAAAGAAGATTCAAAGAGAGTGAGATGCCAGCTCCTTTCATTCAGTCAGTAGCTTCAAACATTTCTGGTATATGAAAAACATGTTTTTCAATGGCAAAAATCAATGAATATTGTAAATGCACAAACAGTAATAACTCCACATTGCAAGGTGCAATTCTGAAATTTTTTGCTTTTTCCTGCTAATCCTAGCATGATAAAGAAGATTCAAAGAGAGTGAGATGCCAGCTCCTTTCATTCAGTCAGTAGCTTCAAACATTTCTGGTATATGAAAAACATGTTTTTCAATGGCAAAAATCAATGAATATTGTAAATGCACAAACAGTAATATCTCCACATTGCACGGTGCAATTCTGAAATTTTTAGCTTTTTCCTGTTAATCCTAGCATGATAAAGATTCAAAGAGAGTGAGATGCCAGCTCCTTTCATTCAGTCAGTAGCTTCAAACATTTCTGGTATATGAAAAACATGTTTTTCAATGGCAAAAATCAATGAATATTGTAAATGCACAAACAGTAATATCTCCACATTGCACGGTGCAATTATGAAATTTTTAGCTTTTTCCTGTTAATCCTAGCATGATAAAGAAGATTCAAAGAGAGTGAGATGCCAGCTCCTTTCATTCAGTCAGTAGCTTCAAACATTTCTGGTATATGAAAAACATGTTTTTCAATGGCAAAAATCAATGAATATTGTAAATGCACAAACAGTAATAACTCCACATTGCAAGGTGCAATTCTGAAATTTTTTGCTTTTTCCTGCTAATCCTAGCATGATAAAGAAGATTCAAAGAGAGTGAGATGACAGCTCCTTTCATTCAGTCAGTAGCTTCAAACATTTCTGGTATATGAAAAACATGTTTTTCAATGGCAAAAATCAATGAATATTGTAAATGCACAAACAGTAATATCTCAACATTGCACGGTGCAATTCTGAAATTTTTAGCTTTTTCCTGTTAATCCTAGCATGATAAAGAAGATTCAAAGAGAGTGAGATGCCAGCTCCTTTCATTCAGTCAGTAGCTTCAAACATTTCTGGTATATGAAAAACGTTTTTCAATGGCAAAAATCAATGAATATTGTAAATGCACAAACAGTAATATCTCCACATTGCAAGGTGCAATTCTGAAATTTTTTGCTTTTTCCTGTTAATCCTAGCATGATAAAGAAGATTCAAAGAGAGTGAGATGCCAGCTCCTTTCATTCAGTCAGTAGCTTCAAACATTTCTGGTATATGAAAAACATGTTTTTCAATGGCAAAAATCAATGAATATTGTAAATGCACAAACAGTAATATCTCCACATTGCAAGGTGCAATTCTGAAATTTTTTGCTTTTTCCTGCTCCTCTTAGCATGATAAAGAAGATTCAAAGAGAGTGAGATGCCAGCTCCTTTCATTCAGTCAGTAGCTTCAATCATTTCTGGACGTTTTTCAATGGCAAAAATCAATGAATATTGTAAATGCACAAACAGTAATTTCTCCGCATTGCAAGGTGCAATTCTGAAATTTTTTGCTTTTTCCTGCTCCTCTTAGCATGGTAAAGAAGACTCAAAGAGAGTGAGATGCCAGCTCCTTTCATTCAGTCAGTAGCTTCAATCATTTCTGGACGTTTTTCAACGGCAAAAATCAATGAATATTGTAGATGCACAAACAGTAATTTCTCCGCATTGCAAGGTGCAATTCTGAAATTTTTTGCTTTTTCCTGCTCCTCTTAGCATGATAAAGAAGATTCAAAGAGACTGAGATGCCAGCTCCTTTCATTCAGTCAGTAGCTTCAATCATTTCTGGACGTTTTTCAATGGCAAAAATCAATGAATATTGTAAATGCACAAACAGTAATTTCTCCGCATTGCAAGGTGCAATTCTGAAATTTTTTGCTTTTTCCTGCTCCTCTTAGCATGATAAAGAAGATTCAAAGAGAGTGAGATGCCAGCTCCTTTCATTCAGTCAGTAGCTTCAAACATTTCTGGTATATGAAAAACATGTTTTTCAATGGCAAAAATCAATGAATATTGTAAATGCACAAACAGTAATATCTCCACATTGCACGGTGCAATTCTGAAATTTTTAGCTTTTTCCTTTTAATCCTAGCATGATAAAGAAGATTCAAAGAGAGTGAGATGCCAGCTCCTTTCATTCAGTCAGTAGCTTCAAACATTTCTGGTATATGAAAAACATGTTTTTCAATGGCAAAAATCAATGAATATTGTAAATGCACAAACAGTAATATCTCCACATTGCAAGGTGCAATTCTGAAATTTTTTGCTTTTTCCTGCTAATCCTAGCATGATAAAGATTCAAAGAGAGTGAGATGCCAGCTCCTTTCATTCAGTCAGTAGCTTCAAACATTTCTGGTATATGAAAAACATGTTTTTCAATGGCAAAAATCAATGAATATTGTAAATGCACAAACAGTAATATCTCCACATTGCAAGGTGCAATTCTGAAATTTTTTGCTTTTTCCTGCTAATCCTAGCATGATAAAGAAGATTCAAAGAGAGTGAGATGCCAGCTCCTTTCATTCAGTCAGTAGCTTCAAACATTTCTGGTATATGAAAAACATGTTTTTCAATGGCAAAAATCAATGAATATTGTAAATGCACAAACAGTAATATCTCAACATTGCACGGTGCAATTCTGAAATTTTTAGCTTTTTCCTGTTAATCCTAGCATGATAAAGAAGATTCAAAGAGAGTGAGATGCCAGCTCCTTTCATTCAGTCAGTAGCCTCAAACATTTCTGGTATATGAAAAACATGTTTTTCAATGGCAAAAATCAATGAATATTGTAAATGCACAAACAGTAATATCTCCACATTGCAAGGTGCAATTCT
Source organism: Phyllobates terribilis (assembly GCF_046119375.1). Classification (NCBI taxonomy): domain Eukaryota; kingdom Metazoa; phylum Chordata; class Amphibia; order Anura; family Dendrobatidae; genus Phyllobates; species Phyllobates terribilis. The sequence continues at coordinate 4,242 of NW_027371193.1, read as the reverse complement.
GAAATTTTTTGCTTTTTCCTGTTAATCCTAGCATGATAAAGAAGATTCAAAGAGAGTGAGATGCCAGCTCCTTTCATTCAGTCAGTAGCTTCAAACATTTCTGGTATATGAAAAACATGTTTTTCAATGGCAAAAATCAATGAATATTGTAAATGCACAAACAGTAATATCTCCACATTGCAAGGTGCAATTCTGAAATTTTTTGCTTTTTCCTGCTAATCCTAGCATGATAAAGAAGATTCAAAGAGAGTGAGATGCCAGCTCCTTTCATTCAGTCAGTAGCTTCAAACATTTCTGGTATATGAAAAACATGTTTTTCAATGGCAAAAATCAATGAATATTGTAAATGCACAAACAGTAATATCTCCACATTGCACGGTGCAATTCTGAAATTTTTAGCTTTTTCCTGTTAATCCTAGCATGATAAAGAAGATTCAAAGAGAGTGAGATGCCAGCTCCTTTCATTCAGTCAGTAGCTTCAAACATTTCTGGTATATGAAAAACATGTTTTTCAATGGCAAAAATCAATGAATATTGTAAATGCACAAACAGTAATATCTCCACATTGCAAGGTGCAATTCTGAAATTTTTTGCTTTTTCCTGCTAATCCTAGCATGATAAAGAAGATTCAAAGAGAGTGAGATGCCAGCTCCTTTCATTCAGTCAGTAGCTTCAAACATTTCTGGTATATGAAAAACATGTTTTTCAATGGCAAAAATCAATGAATATTGTAAATGCACAAACAGTAATATCTCCACATTGCACGGTGCAATTATGAAATTTTTAGCTTTTTCCTGTTAATCCTAGCATGATAAAGAAGATTCAAAGAGAGTGAGATGCCAGCTCCTTTCATTCAGTCAGTAGCTTCAAACATTTCTGGTATATGAAAAACATGTTTTTCAATGGCAAAAATCAATGAATATTGTAAATGCACAAACAGTAATAACTCCACATTGCAAGGTGCAATTCTGAAATTTTTTGCTTTTTCCTGCTAATCCTAGCATGATAAAGAAGATTCAAAGAGAGTGAGATGCCAGCTCCTTTCATTCAGTCAGTAGCTTCAAACATTTCTGGTATATGAAAAACATGTTTTTCAATGGCAAAAATCAATGAATATTGTAAATGCACAAACTATCTCCACATTGCACGGTGCAATGCTGAAATTTTTAGCTTTTTCCTGTTAATCCTAGCATGATAAAGAAGATTCAAAGAGAGTGAGATGCCAGCTCCTTTCATTCAGTCAGTAGCTTCAAACATTTCTGGTATATGAAAAACATGTTTTTCAATGGCAAAAATCAATGAATATTGTAAATGCACAAACAGTAATATCTCCACATTGCAAGGTGCAATTCTGAAATTTTTTGCTTTTTCCTGCTAATCCTAGCATGATAAAGAAGATTCAAAGACAGTGAGATGCCAGCTCCTTTCATTCAGTCAGTAGCTTCAAACATTTCTGGTATATGAAAAACATGTTTTTCAATGGCAAAAATCAATGAATATTGTAAATGCACAAACAGTAATATCTCCACATTGCACGGTGCAATTATGAAATTTTTAGCTTTTTCCTGTTAATCCTAGCATGATAAAGAAGATTCAAAGAGAGTGAGATGCCAGCTCCTTTCATTCAGTCAGTAGCTTCAAACATTTCTGGTATATGAAAAACATGTTTTTCAATGGCAAAAATCAATGAATATTGTAAATGCACAAACAGTAATATCTCCACATTGCAAGGTGCAATTCTGAAATTTTTTGCTTTTTCCTGCTAATCCTAGCATGATAAAGAAGATTCAAAGAGAGTGAGATGCCAGCTCCTTTCATTCAGTCAGTAGCTTCAAACATTTCTGGTATATGAAAAACATGTTTTTCAATGGCAAAAATCAATGAATATTGTAAATGCACAAACAGTAATATCTCAACATTGCACGGTGCAATTCTGAAATTTTTAGCTTTTTCCTGTTAATCCTAGCATGATAAAGAAGATTCAAAGAGAGTGAGATGCCAGCTCCTTTCATTCAGTCAGTAGCCTCAAACATTTCTGGTATATGAAAAACATGTTTTTCAATGGCAAAAATCAATGAATATTGTAAATGCACAAACAGTAATATCTCCACATTGCAAGGTGCAATTCTGAAATTTTTTGCTTTTTCCTGTTAATCCTAGCATGATAAAGAAGATTCAAAGAGAGTGAGATGCCAGCTCCTTTCATTCAGTCAGTAGCTTCAAACATTTCTGGTATATGAAAAACATGTTTTTCAATGGCAAAAATCAATGAATATTGTAAATGCACAAACAGTAATATCTCCACATTGCAAGGTGCAATTCTGAAATTTTTTGCTTTTTCCTGCTAATCCTAGCATGATAAAGAAGATTCAAAGAGAGTGAGATGCCAGCTCCTTTCATTCAGTCAGTAGCTTCAAACATTTCTGGTATATGAAAAACATGTTTTTCAATGGCAAAAATCAATGAATATTGTAAATGCACAAACAGTAATATCTCAACATTGCACGGTGCAATTCTGAAATTTTTAGCTTTTTCCTGTTAATCCTAGCATGATAAAGAAGATTCAAAGAGAGTGAGATGCCAGCTCCTTTCATTCAGTCAGTAGCCTCAAACATTTCTGGTATATGAAAAACATGTTTTTCAATGGCAAAAATCAATGAATATTGTAAATGCACAAACAGTAATATCTCCACATTGCAAGGTGCAATTCTGAAATTTTTTGCTTTTTCCTGTTAATCCTAGCATGATAAAGAAGATTCAAAGAGAGTGAGATGCCAGCTCCTTTCATTCAGTCAGTAGCTTCAAACATTTCTGGTATATGAAAAACATGTTTTTCAATGGCAAAAATCAATGAATATTGTAAATGCACAAACAGTAATAACTCCACATTGCAAGGTGCAATTCTGAAATTTTTTGCTTTTTCCTGCTAATCCTAGCATGATAAAGAAGATTCAAAGAGAGTGAGATGCCAGCTCCTTTCATTCAGTCAGTAGCTTCAAACATTTCTGGTATATGAAAAACATGTTTTTCAATGGCAAAAATCAATGAATATTGTAAATGCACAAACTATCTCCACATTGCACGGTGCAATGCTGAAATTTTTAGCTTTTTCCTGTTAATCCTAGCATGATAAAGAAGATTCAAAGAGAGTGAGATGCCAGCTCCTTTCATTCAGTCAGTAGCTTCAAACATTTCTGGTATATGAAAAACATGTTTTTCAATGGCAAAAATCAATGAATATTGTAAATGCACAAACAGTAATATCTCCACATTGCAAGGTGCAATTCTGAAATTTTTTGCTTTTTCCTGCTAATCCTAGCATGATAAAGAAGATTCAAAGACAGTGAGATGCCAGCTCCTTTCATTCAGTCAGTAGCTTCAAACATTTCTGGTATATGAAAAACATGGTTTTTCAATGGCAAAAATCAATGAATATTGTAAATGCACAAACAGTAATATCTCCACATTGCACGGTGCAATTATGAAATTTTTAGCTTTTTCCTGTTAATCCTAGCATGATAAAGAAGATTCAAAGAGAGTGAGATGCCAGCTCCTTTCATTCAGTCAGTAGCTTCAAACATTTCTGGTATATGAAAAACATGTTTTTCAATGGCAAAAATCAATGAATATTGTAAATGCACAAACAGTAATATCTCCACATTGCAAGGTGCAATTCTGAAATTTTTTGCTTTTTCCTGCTAATCCTAGCATGATAAAGAAGATTCAAAGAGAGTGAGATGCCAGCTCCTTTCATTCAGTCAGTAGCTTCAAACATTTCTGGTATATGAAAAACATGTTTTTCAATGGCAAAAATCAATGAATATTGTAAATGCACAAACAGTAATATCTCAACATTGCACGGTGCAATTCTGAAATTTTTAGCTTTTTCCTGTTAATCCTAGCATGATAAAGAAGATTCAAAGAGAGTGAGATGCCAGCTCCTTTCATTCAGTCAGTAGCCTCAAACATTTCTGGTATATGAAAAACATGTTTTTCAATGGCAAAAATCAATGAATATTGTAAATGCACAAACAGTAATATCTCCACATTGCAAGGTGCAATTCTGAAATTTTTTGCTTTTTCCTGTTAATCCTAGCATGATAAAGAAGATTCAAAGAGAGTGAGATGCCAGCTCCTTTCATTCAGTCAGTAGCTTCAAACATTTCTGGTATATGAAAAACATGTTTTTCAATGGCAAAAATCAATGAATATTGTAAATGCACAAACAGTAATATCTCCACA